>NC_049985.1:10498269-10525453 GCF_000003815.2 Branchiostoma floridae | reverse complement strand
GGAAGTATAGATTTTCCTCATTAAGTATGCAAATCAAATCCTAATTTGCCTAACTTGCACATAACAGACACGCCTAAAACAATATTAGTATGTTCATTTTTCATGGAAATTTAATTTCGGGGTAGCGGGAAAAGGGACATTTCGCGGTGGTTTTAATTTCGCGGTAGCACCATGCACTGAAGTCTCTTACTGCCATGGAAAAATGTTCGCAGTGGTTTTAAGTTCGCGGCGAAGCGGCCACAGCGAAAACCGCGAACATTAAACCACCGCGAAAGTTTCTGCATTTATAGTACTAGTAAAGACCACCTGCTATCGAGGCCACACCTTCTTTGCAACCAGACACTACATCTGATGACCTTTGACCAGTGAAGACGTCCTTTCTCACACAGGACAACATGAGTTTCGAGGCGTTTCTTGTCGTCACCGCAGCGTCTTCGTGCGCCACTTGGATGTCCATCTTCGCCTTCAGTCCCGTTCTCTTCACATGGCTGTCTTCGGCGTATAGGAGTCTCCCCAAGGACAGGCAACGGCTGGTGGACAACCAGTGAGTTACCTCTAATAACCCACTGCCCTCCCCCTTTCCCATGGAGTAACGTTAGATAAAACAAGCCACTTTATAACGTTACACAGACAACAAGGTTTCACACAATTGCAAGGAGATTTCTTTAGACTTCGCCCAAACGCACAGTTTTTCAATCATGACGATGTGGTCTTTTATTCAGCCTTGTCGCTTGTCTTCGAAATGTTCTTCAGTTTCAAGACCGTGGTGCATGGAACGGCCGTCGCAGCACTCGCCTGGTATGCCTACACCTGCACAGAGGTTCCGCCAGAGGGCGTTTGGTAAGATACAAGTACATGTAGAGCAAAATCTCTGGACAAATCCCCCGGACTTACAAACGACTACTATTCTATTATTATATTATTCCCGTTTCAGTCCTGAACAAATAGGGTCGGTAGGTAAGGATTATCTTTAAAGATCTTTTATTCTTGTTATTTTTTTAGGCTGGCCAAAACTCAAGTGATAAATATTACAATACAGTTGAACAAAGTAAACTGAAATGCATGAGGACACTTAATTGTCTTTCAATGTCAAACTTTAATTCTGTGCATAAAAGATGCACTTATCCTTCATTAGATAGAACAAGCAGTGTTTTTACTTCAATAGGAAGCAGGCTAAATAAAAATTCTAACTGGAGGCTATGTGACTTCACTGCCCACCCAAGTCTAGGGTCAACAGGTTTTTCTAAGGTAGTTAGGGAAATAGGAAACTTATGGAGAATACTTCATATCAGTGTCAAAGCTAACAGAAGAAACTTTTATATGAATTTAATGAATCACGCAAAATTCATCCCCCCTCACTCTAGGCTCGATGCGCCACTTGTGAGGTTTGAGTCTGCGGTTTATTTCGGCTACTTGATATCAGGTAAGATGTGGAAATGCGTTGATAGACATTAGGAATAAATATATACCAGTATGACACAAATTAAGATACATCAATCATAATGATACCTGCTTAGAATCTAGGGTCCTCAATTCAAGTCTGAAACACGGGTTTCCAAAGAGTCCGAGTCTATTCTCATAAACTGATGTCAAGTTCTCTTCGTTATATCGTCATGTCAGCATTATTTGACAGCAACTTGAATAATTCTGTTTTCGTCTCTTTTTACAGACTTGATTCAAACAGCGATTTACCCGCACGTCAGCAACATAGAGTTCGTCTCACATCACGTGTTGTCGTTGTATTCCTCCCTTATAGCAGCAGTAAGTCTAATCTGCAAATAACTGTTGGTACAGGGTATGGTGTAGTTTTATTAGTCTGAGACTCTCTAACAGAGCGACTACCGGGAGAATAATTTGCCAGCAAATTTTTGCTACCAGAGGATTTGGCCCGGAGGGGAGAAATTAATGCCAACCTTAGCGACTCTCCTGACCAGTTTCCCGATTGTTTTGCGAATTCGACGGTCCCCGTGCCCCCGAATGAAGGCCTGCTGGAGGCTATAGTTTTCTAGCCCGTGTATTTACACAGTATCTCTCTGGCGGGCCCCCTTTAGCTTTAATACCGATAGCCGATCGGATAAGATTCGAGCGCTAGGGAGAGGCTTGGATCATGAAGTCATGCTATAGTCGTTTTTTGGCTGCCGAGGTTTTCTAAGGTGCAGCCATCCCGATCTAATCTTCAAGCAGATACAGGGCCCGGCTCAGTGAATTACACGTACGCGTCTTACGGTTTTCAGACTTTTGAAACACTTTCGGCAGCTATAATAGGTTTGCAACGTTATGCAAAGAAAGACGTACAAATCAACTCAAAATCACCCGGAAACACTGGGCAAGACCCTATATCTTCTTTGAGAATATCCTAATATAGACATTAAATCGACTTATATGTCTTTTCATTTCATATTTCAGAGCTATCCCGCTATGCCTTACTACGCCAACATCTGCCACATGATGCAGCTTAGCAACCCCAGTGCGTTTTTCCGGTATGAACCGTTTAGTAACTAACAGTTTTATAGTGAGTACGTCATGTAATTTTACTTCTATATATTGGTACTTTTGTTCGAGGCACACTTGTAACGTTACTTTAGAATAAAGGTTGTTTTTTTTGCAGAACTGTAACGGTAAAATCCTAATTGCGACATATCACAAGTATCACATTTCGTACCTGGCGTCATCTCATTGACACTTCAAGTTAAAACTCACTAAAAGTCTGATTTTCTCTATTTCCTTTGTCGTCGCTTTTTTAGGTACAAAAACCATGAAATAGAATGATGTAATGCATGAACTACATCTAGCAGTGCAAGATCAATCATTGCTAGATACTGAAAACAATTATCAGACATTGATATTCAATGTCATCTCATTGCCACTTCAAATTAAAACTCACTAAAAGTCTGATTTTCTCTATTTCCTTTGTCGTCGCTTTTTTAGGTACAAAAACCATGAAATAGAATGATGTAATGCATGAACTACATCTAGCAGTGCAAGATCAATCATTGCTAGATACTGAAAACAATTATCAGACATTGATATACGTAATTCTTGGGTTTTCCTCCCATACAAGGGTCATCCTTGAGGAGCTGGGGTTGAAAGGTTCCAAGTATTACACGTGGAACGGTATCACCTTGCTGGTGACGTGTTTCATCTCCCGAATACTGTTCACCGGCATCGCGACCGTCAACTTAGCCAAGATCATGATTTTCCAAGACTCTTTCAGTCAGCTGCCGCTGCATGTTTCCTCGTGTTATATCTTTGGTTCACTGTTGTTTAATGCCATGAACTACTACTGGTTTGGCTTGATATGTAAAGGGGTCGTAGACTACTTTGGGGAAAAGGAAACAAAGAAGAAGCTGTAGAGTCAGAGCCAAAACCTGCGCAGACCGCAAAGACGCGTCACAAAAGTTTTTAAACATTACATTAATTGTAGTCGTTCATTCTTTTTTGATGAACGAATGAATGAAGACCTTTATTAACAGTAAAAGATAGAAGTTGCCTTGGTGGGGCCGACCTCCACAGCCGTCTCTGTACGCGACGGCGTTTTTAAAATCATCATTTCATCCCAGGAATGCTTTTGGCTCGTCTGTCTGTGTTTATTTATGTATATACATATGTGTGTGTGTGTGGCAGTTCCTGTATTCACTGTCAGTGATGCGCATGAAGTATTGTATCTCTGGTTGTTTGTATTAGTTGGTTTTGATTGTAATAGATTATAATTGAACGGAATTGCATAGGAGATGTCATGGTATTACCTACAAAAGAAATACGTTTGTCATTCATTTGTTAAATTGCGCACTTTTGTTTAATAGCACCAAAAGCACAAATCTGGAATCGTCCGAACGCTCGAACATATGAAAAAAGAAAACAAAACAAACAGGACACAGACATCTGCGTCCATAAAACTAGTCTGAAGAACCTTGGAAAGCTGCCAGATACAGGTCTTTGCTGCCCCCCAAAAGAGTTTTGAGTCAAGATGTTAGTCAAGTGTGCCCAATTGCGCTCGTACTCAGTTACTCTGCTGGGCCCTGCAAACAACCAGAGGAAGCGAATCGTGAACCCGGGAGGATGACATGTAACATGTTCGACAGGGCGTCAAAGGTTGAAAATTCAGCAGATGATGACAAACAACAAGAAAGACAGGACCTACCGTCGCCTGGGACTGATCAGATCTGGGCTCCTGCACTTTTCTTAGGCTAGGGGTGCAATTTCTTTATGGAAAAATGCTTTTAAAAGTAGTAAAATCATTCCTCTGTCGAAAAAAAAATCGTAACCTCGCTGTTTGAAGAGTTTCGTGGCTGACACATTTCGACTGAAATATTTAGAGAGTCATTGTTTCATCAGGCGGCTCACGTACATCTTGACCTTGGGTCACGACAGGTTAAAGGTCACTGAAGGTTACTGGAGGCGGAACGGTACGGAGAGCCAGGAGAGCGTCATGATGTAGTCGTGTGCCTCCTCTTTTAGCTCTGCGCTGAGACTTTCAGCAGTATTCAGTATGTTCAGCACGCTAAGGAGAGCGTCGTGGTTGTTCCTGACCCTTATGGTGCTGTCATGTGTGGGAATGGTCTTGTTTTGGAGGAAAATGTTTCTGACGGGGCAGGCGGGCGAGCCGCTCGGCAGGAAGTCGCTCGGCACGCGGGTGTTATCTGAGAACCGTCCGCCTACAGATGGAACCGCAGACGACGTTTTACTGAGGAGGTTTCTGGAGAAAGTCAACAACACCATAGACGCACGGATAGCGGCCAAAGTCAGGGACAACAAGCAGCCACAGTTACAGGTAGACCAGAGAAAATTAGGTTAACATAGCTGTAACATGAGTAACGTTAAATTAAGGGTGTTGTTGTTGTGGTTTGACGTTGACAGCTGAGCGGGTTAAAATGATTAACGTTACCAGGACACTTCAGTTTCTCAATGGTTCTCCCCTTTCCCCGCTTCTATTTGTACATTTGTTTTCTCTTGGTTTAGGCACTTTGTTTGCACCAAAGTTTAGGGTTCTAACGGTGCCAAACTGCCAATGTGATAAAAGAGACGTATGTATTATAACGTTACGCTGGCACATAGCTTGCGTGGTATGGTCCTGTCACCTGGTCACAGGTAACGTTATACCTTCCTGCATAGCATCATAAAAGGTACCGAATACCTCTTCCGTGCTTTGCTCTTTACCCTAAATGAATGCATGCCTCACTGCCACATGTGAAAAGGGAGCAAACCTTTGTCTAATGTTTTCAGTCTCTGTCTGACCACACCTGGTCTAGGTTATGGTATGAGGACAAGAAAGCCCACAACATTTGGATGGCCTACTTCCAGTTATGCAGCAAAACAGTTGCAGGTTGCAACCAACACATAGCCATTCTGTGAAAAATTGCATCTGTATTAGTCAATACATAATCTTGTTTGGAGTAACCAAAACCAAAAGTAGTTTTTTTGACTCCAACTTAAGGATAACATTACCAAACTGTTCTGTCAAGAAGTACACATAGTGTCCGTTGAAAGCCAAGTAAGAGTAGTAGTAAGAGCATCTTTGTTTACAGTAACCTTTTTTTTCATGCCATAAACTCCATTTGCGTACAGTATCCTGCAGTATCTTTCAAAACATATCATGTTTTGATACATCACATTTATCCATGGAAAGGTACTGATAGTCTCTTCCTCTTGTACAACTTTTTTTAGATATGTCTGTTGATATTTGATAATAGTATGTCCAGTGTCCAATAGTCTTCATAGCAGGCTCCACAACTAGTGTATTGATACTTAAGTTATTGCTGATTATAAACTCTTTACTGATTGCTACATGCATAACAGCTTTTTATCATTGCAGTGAGCATCTTAAAGAACTTATATTACGACTGAGTTTGTCTGTGTTTGGATATGAAAAGGTCAGGTAATACCGATATGTAGTTTAATTGACAAGGTTATGATGCTTCTGTCTTATAAACTGGTGAATACATTGTTATATCAGCCTTGTCCACAATCAGGAGAACTGGGGTAGGACTGAGAGAGAGAATTTAGGTCACATCATGACCTTGGGCAAAAATCATGTCTCCTCAGAGTAGTACTAGTACATGCCCAGTATTTTGTTGTACTGATTAATTACTTAATTAGCACCAGGGTGTAAGCCATAAGAAACAAATGTCTGCCTTAAGAGTTAATGTCACGCCTAATAAGGGATTCCATTACCATAAATCATTGTGTCAAAAGACACAAAACTGTCACTCAATTGAGGGTATAATCCACTTTTTCAGAGCCTGAAATACACACCTGCAACCTACAATTTGTAGAAAAACTCAGATTGTAGAAAAATAAAAACTTGCAATTTGGTTAGGCTAAGGAACTGTAGGACTGACATCATGTAAATTCTATATTGCAGAAAACAGAAATTAAGTATTCTGAGCCTCAGATTTTCAAAAGGTGTCAAGGCTGGCTGTCATATCAGTTATTCAGGATCAGCATGGCTATTGACAGGAACATTCCATCAATAATGCCAAAAAATTCTTATTGACAGGAATATTTTGTCAGTGGATTGTATATCTCCCGAAAATTCTTATTGATAGAATATGCCGTCAATTGTACCAAAACATTGTTGGGATGAATTGACTGGAACATCCTGAAATAATGTGCACATACATACCTTAATAGTTTCAACAGGTTTTTAGATCAATATACATGTGTACATGTACATTTATATTTGGTTCTTAGGTACATGACAAATAAGAATTAGATTTTTGACGTTTCAGTAACCTTCCAGCATTACTTCCTCAACCCAAGACCATTTTACTAAGGGTATTAGAGTTGAGGAAGGTAAAATCCCATTGGTTGCATAGATGTGTGTATGTACACATCACAGTTTGACTTCACTACTCTGACCTGTCTCATCTGACTGTAGCCCTGACCCTCTGCTCTTGCAGCTGGGATTTCCAGAAGGAATGCAAAAATTTTTCCTGTGCTCCAGCCATTCCAAATTGTGTCCTTGGTTCCTAGACTATGCAGATATTATGTAAAAATTTAGAGGTTAGATACTGATTATCCCTGACTTTGTAGAGCACATTTACCCTTTGTCAAAAAAATTATGTAAAAAAATTCCCAATGACGTCTAGACATATACATGCACTTTTTTTATGACAGTTACAAAATTCCACTTAGTGTCGCACCGCAACAGACGCTTTTGAGCTACCTCACAACCCAGTACTGTGTACCTCCAACACAGTGCATGGCTATCGAACATTGCCTGCTAATTTCTTCAGTTAAAAAAAAAAAACTTTCACCAATCTAACGTTTGAGATCAGTTGGGCTGGCTGAAAGGGAATTTCTCATTGCTAAAAACACACATCGGTGCAGCCGTTTGTACTGGTCAGGCTTCATATATTAGCCCTGGGTAATGAGAGTTTTGCTCAACACAGATGAGATGTCAAGGGCTGGGGGGAAATCTTGGATCTGACTTTCATGTTGATCCTCTGGTTTAGTAATACTTCTTTGTCCAATTCCAGAACCAAGGAATTGAATTAAACTAGACTAAACTTCAACTTGTCCGGATACAAGAGCAGGAATTCATCATGTCCAGTGATATCCCAAGAACAGTTTGACTCAATTAGACCCTTCCCTCCCACCAAATTGTCCAAATACCCAGATGCGGATTTTCAAGTTCATTGACATCCAGACAAGGCTTAATTTCAGTAAGCACCATACCCCCTTCCATCAAAATATGTTTAAATGAGGAGCATAACTATAAATATATTTGTAAATGATACCTACAGGAAAGGGGGGAGAACATTTAGTTTCTTATCTATGATTCAACTCTTAGTTTGACATCTTCTGGGACATCCCTTGACTTAAATCCTGATCATACTCCTTAAACATTTTGTACATCTTTAGGCCCCATCCCTTTTCCACCTTGATTCTAAAGGTATGGTACATGTACTTTGATATAAAACAGTCTGGACTGTTCTGAACACACAGTATTTACAGGGCACCTTGTGACTTCTTTAAAATGTCAATTCTAGTTCCTGTTGTGATCCAGAGTTGGTACAAAGGCCACACCTTGAGTACATTAGAGATCCCCCAGATGTCTGAAATAGAAGAGGTATGTAATGATGCACAATAGTTCAAACCAATCAAGTCCTTACACAGCCTTTCAGGGCTTGAAATTCTTAGGAACTGGTGCATCTACCCTACAAATTTTGTAGTATAGAAAACATTTTGGGTTCTTACTAATCTTAGCATTAAGAATAACGTCATGAAAATGAAGAAGATAAGAAAGATCAATGAAGAATATACTGTTTACTGATGCACAAACTGTGCGTTAATGATACGTACTTAACCCTAAACAAATGTCTCGGTCCACCAATGCACCCGCATTCAAAAATTAGGTGCACAGCTCCGATTTGGGGTGCAGAAAAATAGTGTATCATTCTGCACCATCCAACTATAAAACACATAGAACTGGCCTTTTATACACTACACAACAGGAGTGTTTTACTACATATGCAGTGATAAAATAGACTCATGTCTGATGGCTGCAGTAGGGCAGCCAATTTCCTCCTTTTCAGTAGCATCACATTTAGAGGCACTCAGGTTTTGGCTATTGTAGTACTGTAAACAATACCAATTTGCAATACACTGTAAATAATACAAGTTTTGCAACACTTTTATTCTCTCTTTGAACATTCCATTGCAGAATTATCTTTGTAAATGTTAGAGCCAGCAATTATATTGATCCTTTGTTTTCCCCCACAGCTCCACCCCGGCTCCAAAACCAGTCACGTTGCGGGGGTGTGCCAGTGGTGTAAGTGCCAGCAGAACCTGACACAGCTGGATGTGACTCACACCGTGTACCATCACATCATCGTTAGTGACAAGTACAAGTTTCTCTACTGCTACGTCCCCAAAGTAGCCTGCACCAACTGGAAAAGAGTTATAAAAGTAAGATGATCAATTTTGTATTGCTCATCTATTAGACTTTCATCTTTAAATCATCATGTCCATTAGACAGTTACATTTTATCTATTTCCATGCTGTAGTCTGCATTTGTCAACCATTTCCCTAGGTTATTCACTCACTCACACTCACTCACTCTCCGGTTTAATGTCTGTTGTTCCCCGTCATGTGGGGGTTAGATGTGCTTGCACGTAGATGTGGGGGCTTGATGGCAGCTCACCAAACCTTTATTTTTTCAGGCCTTAGATGACAGTCTTCAATCATCTGTTAGACTTGTACCGTTTTAGTTTTCATCATCCTTCATTATATATTATGTCCATTAGATATAGCACTGGTTCACCTTTATCCGGGGGTAACCTATATTCGTTGTTTGTAAGAAAAATCGTATTTAGGGATATGAAGTCGACGGACGGTGGTTTCAAATCGGAACATTTTGAAAATATTGCAAATTTGAAATCACAGGCCGCAGACTTAATACTCCTAAATGTGCTGTTTTTTAAGACAACGGATAAAGGTCACACCACGGATAAAGGTGAACTAGCGTTACAAGTTATCTATTTTTATGCTGTAAATGAGTATTTGCGAATTGTTTCTGTAATTGTTTCCCTTGGATATTCACCCAAACCTCTATTTTTCCAGGCGTTAGAAGGCAGTCTTGCTTCCACAGACCAAGAAATTGATATTTACGAAATCCACCGGAAGAATTGGACCTACCTGAAGGACTATGACCAGGCAGGGATCCAGTACAGACTGCAGAATTACTACAAGTTCATGTTCGTGCGTGACCCCCTGGAGAGACTGATCTCCGCCTACAGGGACAAGTTCGTGGAGCATCCCGAGGAGACTTCGGGAGAGGGACGGAACAGGGAACAAGAAGAGTACCGAAGCGGGGTGTGGACATCGTGGGACAAGACGTGACTTTTGAAGAGTACGTACGGTTTGGAATCCAAGCCCAAGGGAGGGACTTGAACGAGCACTGGCAGTCCTTTAACGAACTCTGCCAGCCTTGTGCTGTGAACTACGACTTCATCGGCACATACGAGAACTTGGAGGAAGACGCAGAACATGTCTTAAAGGTGCTTGGGGTAGACAACAAGGTGTCGTTTCCAAGGCGACAGGCACAGATTTATAACAAAAGGACTACAGGTGAGGTGCTGAAGGAGCACCTGGATAGATTGCCTGATGCTGAGAGTTACCTCCGCAAACTGTGGGCTAAGTATAGCTTAGACTATGCCATGTTTGGGTATAGTACGTCTGTACAGAATGCACCATAGGAAATGGAACAGTCTTTAATAGTGTAATTCTCTAATGTGATTCCAAACCTTTACTGGTTGGGGCCTCTGTACAAGGTGTTCAATGGAAGAGTTTTATATAGAAATACATATTATGTGTATACACATGTACTGCTTAGACGGGGTTTAATAGTCAAAAACAGTTGCTACATCTGCCACCTTTCAAGACAACATGCATGAAACATACCTAATTGGTATTCCATTTTCTGTCCCTGTTCCTATACTATGTTTGCTATGCCTCAGAAGAACATAATTACAGTCTGGGACTTCCAGGTATCTAGGTTGACATACCTTAATTTCTACCAGAATATGTGCATGCAAGTAAGGTTCAAAGGAAAATGCCACTATCCCCATTTTATAAGAAAAACTGAATGTCTGACATTTGCTGGTACAATGTATGTATCATGAGGTATACAGAGGTAAATCTATATTTTGGCAATGAATATTTTCTCTGTTTTTCTATATTTTCTAGTAAGTCTATAGTACTCTATACCCACTTCATTCCTGGGGCGATGTACTTACATGTACATGTATTACATGTACATGTATTACAATTTGTATACCAAGTGCAATAGGGTTCAGTAAGAAGTGGTAGTGGAACTTTTGCTGAAAGTCTTGCCTTTATTCACAGAAATTTATGAAGTGTGCTATTTTATACATTTGTTATATTATGTTATCTGAGTTCTCTGTGATTGTAATGCCACTTTTCGTTATTCAAAGATTGCTACGATATCTATGCCATGCTGTGCTGTGCCAAATGTTTGCAGATATAAAAAAGATAAACCATAAATCAAACATAATATCTGTTGTCTTTTAATTTGTCAACCTTTCTCTATTTCAAGATACTCAGTAGCAAGCCATTAGACTACACAGTACAGATAAATACAGGTGTATGCTAGGAACAAGAACAGTACTATGATATGAAAACAAACTGGAAATGTGACTCATGAAGAAAAACAGTACATTCATACACCTAAAAGTCATAGATGTACACTTGAAAACTTTGCCCCTCAATGTTACTTTATGCGTGTATGGAAAAACATGAGTATACGTATGGTACTGAATATGTAGCCTGTGTTTACACAAGCTCTCGCTGGCTGGAGGGCGGTGGCAATCGTAGGGCCGGCCGCTAGGGGCGCGATTTTAGGCTAACTGAATATGATATTGCAATAGAAGCAGGTCTAGAGGTATTTTTAAATATTGAACCCAACATACAGTGTATTTCAGAATTATTCACACTTATATGTTTCTACCCTCATTGGCTTCATCTTAAGCCTGTTATGTTAGCCAAATCTGTATTGATTATGGCATTAGCAAGTTGAACAGGGAGATCTTAAATGGAGGTCTGAACAGAAATCTTTTCATGAAAGTCATGAAAAATTTATAAAAAGGTTACTAAGTCTGCACATGAATGACTAGATACAGACATAAATCTGGCTAATGACGTCAATGCTTTTCCAACTAATGCACTGAAGCTTACGACAGTAAGTACACCATATGTACCATCTCTAGATTTTTAACTGAAGTTAAAAATTGACCAAAGAAATGTGAAAATATTTGCATTGTTATCTTCAAGCTAAACGTAGGGTAACTGTTCATAGGAGCCTATGTAAGAAGATTATTTCAGTCTGGTGCCTGCAGACAATGTCGAATCACAACAACAATGTGTGTGACAACGTTTGCTGGCCAACTTCAGCCTGAGGGTCCATGTGAAATGGGGTAGAAAATACTGATCCCTTGACAACATGCAACAACAAAGCTAGTACGTGACTGATCTTCCTTCATGGTAGGGAACGAAATATAAAACTCAGGAGTATCCCAGTTGCTTCTTTGTCTTCAAGGTTGAACTTTCATTGAACCTTTAGGAAAGGTTGCGCCATGCCCTGAGTCTTCAGCATGAACAGAAGGTGCCTCTTGTCACATGTTCAACCCCTCTAGCAAATTCCCCTATCTCAGACACACATGCTGTAACTCAACATCAATAGCAACAAGTGACAGCGCTTAAGGCATGAGTTGAACTTTCATCAAAGAAGGTACTGTAAATGCATTTAAGTTCGCGGGGATTTAATTTCGCGGTAGCGGGAAAAGGGACCTTTCGCGGTGGATTTAAGTTTGCGGTAACACCATAGTCTGTAGTCTAATACCATGAAAGAAAAATGTTCGCAGTGGTTTAAAATTCGCGGTGAAGTTGTCACCGCGAAAACCGCGAACATTAATCCACCGCGAACATTTCTGCATTTACAGTAATTAGCCTCTTTTTCTTCTCCATGAGTCATCGGATTGGTAGGTCAAAGGTAAACAGAGATTCCTCCTACACAATAAATTCTCTACCTGCCTGTGTTTGAAGGGAACCTGTCAGAAATATGCAGTTATGTGTGAAAAAATTCTTTTGAAATTGTCGATAAGTCTTGCTTGTTTCTGTAATGTCCTCCTAGCTCTACCTCACAACAGACACTTTTGCCATCCTTGAGGCCATGGCTACAGTTCAAAAAGATCCTATGGCTGACTTGTACTTCCTGTTCATTTTTCATGACAGTTTCTTGGTCCAGATTGGCCCTTTGAACTATGTGTCTTCATCATCTGGGGGGAACCAATGGTAGACCCAGACAGCAGGTGATGTATTGGTGACTATGGCAACCACTGGCCCCTCCCCATCATCCCCAATGTCCAGCGCCGTGATTGGTGCATCAGAAACCCTGAGGATGGTTCTGGACTTGGTGACAGTGTGATACAGAGTTACCTGTGGGACGAGAAATAAGTCAGATGGAAATGCAGTATGATCAACAAATATTGTAATTTGGATCAGCACGTTGCCTGTATAGTTTTGTCTCTGTATTTTCCAGCTACACCAGCCTACCAAGTCCCATCCAGCCAATCTCTCCTTTTGCCATCTCAGTCTCACATCCTGTCACTCTGCAATATTCCAGTTGCCACATACACACACCAAGTCAAACAAATACACATACAGAAAAGAATACAAAAGTACCTCCAGTTTTTCAAGGAGGTAAAATATTTCCCCAATTCAGAAGCAGCTAGAATGTGATAGTGGCCATGTGTCTGTAATATCTGCAAAACCTGTCAGAGGGAGCTGCAATAGGGCTGAGCTTACCTGTCCAGGTCAGATTCAAAGCTAGAATATGTGTAGAAATGCAGCTCCAAGTTTTGATTTGTCCTTCCCTTCCTTACACATGTGTATTCTACATAACTGCAATGCCCACACAAGCTGCTAGGTGGAGCTACTCACCTGTCCTGAGTTGGTCCCCACAGCTATGAGGTCTCCATGTGCAGCGATGCAGCTCCAAGGTGTGACCTGTTCCTCTCTCTCCAGAACATCCACCTCCACCCAGCTATCCAGATCTACCTCAGTGACTGGGCCAACACCTACAATGGCATCAGGTATAATAGTAATTAAACATGTCAGAAAAACGTTTTCAAAAAATGAATTTCAATATTATCCCTAATGTCCTTTAGTCCCCCTCAAGCTTGTTAAAGAAAACTTGTTTCATTAATACTGAATGATATCAAATGTGTTTGTATGAAATATGCAGGGCTTTACAGGTGTGACATAGTGTGCTATGCAACACAACCGTCAGCTGTATGCCTGTAATTTAGTGTAAAGCTGCTATGTTAGGTAGTTATACTCTCCAAGCAGAGGTTTGCCTTTACGTGTTTTAGGCATATTTATCTGCCATTCTTTTTTGTACCGTTTTTTCTTTATGTTTGGTTAAGAGACATTAAGAAAACAGTACAAAACAGAAAGCCTGATCAAAACATTTTTTTTTAAAACAGGCAGAGCCGAACTTCTGCTTGGAGACTAATGTTTACGTAGTTATACTATCAAATTAATACAGTTACTTACCTGAAGACAGAAGCAGTGCAGCGTTGCCGTGTGGTACCATCCCCACCACCCACTCACCCCTCCTCACCTCCCTCAGGCACTGCCTCGTCAACAGGCACCACAGCAGCAGCTTGCTATCCGAGTAGGACAGAGCCTGGAGAAAAGTGCAATCCAGCGGTAGTGAGAACACTAGCAGAGCTGTCTCTGGCTTAAAAAATCTTTTCTATCCCACTCATTGTTTGGGAGCCCATGTTGATTTTCCTGGATCTCATTTTAAGTTTATAAAAGTACATTTTGAACAGTTTCATGTCACTTTTGGGACAGATAGGGTCAAATTATTTTCCGTTCCAACAAGCAAATTTCCGTCCTGGGGCAGAACTGGACGGGTCCTGGAGACAGTCACGAACACTAGTGAAGTCAAAATACTCATTCAGTATTCTAACAACTAAACTATAAAACTTGTCTCACCTTGTCCTGTGTCTGAACCACAGACTTGACAGTTTTAAAGTGCGCTCCCTGCAGCCTGTAGTGGTGGGTGGGGCAGAAGTGTGGACTAATCACTCCTGCACTGTTTCTGGAGAAGTACAACACACACAGGTCCCCTGCAGCTCCTGCTACAATCACTCTGTCCTGCCAAACACTGGAGGAAACAGCAACAAAAACATTTGACACTGGTGTAAACAGCAAGGCAAATATAATGAAGAAATTGAAATGTAATTTAAATCATAATTGATTGGTCAACATGTCACTAAATGACATTTTTTACAGTAATATATCCAATGTATCATCATGATTTTTGACATTTTTCGTAAATGTTTGTAGACCTGTTCAATGAGATGCGATTTTCAGGTGAAAAATATGCCTGAGACTTGATTTTTACATTTGGCAACATTCTGTTCAAGCAAAGCTTTTCAATTGACTGTAACCTGTGTACCTAGTAGCAGAAAGCAATGATTTAAAATCTGGAACATCCAGTTCATGTTCAGAAGCAGGTAACTTAGTTCTTCCATTCCTTTCCTTTTTCTCAGTTTTCAAAAGAAACAATTGGTTTCCAGGTATCTTCTTATATAGTACATTGTTAAGCCTTGGGCTGCACATGGGGCAATTGCTATCAAATTGAGGAGGTCCCCTGAGCTAGGGAGCGCCAAATGGCAGCCGCTCCAGACTCCTGTGATTTAGCCCCGCATATTGTAAGCTCTTCACAAGAGTAGTGGGCCCATCCAATAACCAAAAAAAAGTTGTTGCATACCTGATACAGTTGACAGCTGATCCCACCAAGGGCATGTGCATGTGCATCCTGTGTGCGGGCTGGTCAGGAGCTGCTGCTGCCTGTGTCAGAGGGAGTGGCAGGACGTAAACTAACCCGTCCCTCCCACCTGTCACAACAAAGTCGTGTAGACACTGGCTCTGGCTGCTAGCATTGTACCTGGAGTTGTATCCACCTGGAAATAACACAAGTTAAAACAAAATTTTTCAAATCATGCATATAAAAGACCACACACATGAAAGAATAATACTGCAAATTTTCAACCTAGAATTTAGGTAAGGCTCTGATAAGCACCTCTCCAGTGTAGGGCCATGACGGCACCTCCAACGTTAGCATGACACTTCCCCATCAGCCTGCCTGTGATGGCCTCCCACTGCAGAATGGACCCGTTCCCCATACCGGTCAGGATGTAGTCTCCTGAAGGGACGGCAATATGAAAACAACAGAGATAAAAACAGAACCAAGCAGAGAAAAGACAAAAGAAACGAGAGGAAAGATCATGTTTTTCACAAGAGAAGTTTGGTATCATGATGGCAGACCTTGGCAATGAATCTTACCTGATATGGCTATGGAATTGATGAGTGGCCCGAATGTTTGATTGTACTGAGTCTTCACCATGGCCCACTTCCCTGCAAACCTTCCTCTGTACCACTCCATATACACACTCCTCCAGTACACCACAGGGTCTGATACACACGGCTGTATCTGGCTGTTACACTGGCAGTTTATATCCTTGTGGACAATACAGTCAGGAATGGTGTTTTGAGAATGTCTTCTATCTTGAGATGACAAAGATATCCTTTGCTCAAGCTGGTGTTTTTTTCCACAGGACCATGAGCTCTTTGCAACCTTGTTGGAAGATGTCTGGAAGAAGGTGTCCCTGTCAAATTGAGTCATATGTTGTAGAACTCCATTTGGGATGGTGTGTCTGCAGATGGTGTACCAAACCTGCTTGTCCCCTGGTTGGTCCACAAGCTGTTTCCAAAGGCGACACACCTGGAGTTGGAAAGTTGGTGAAGATTTGAGTTATTCTTGTCTAAGGCTATCTAATGGCTCCATGTTGCTCACACTCACAGTACCATTTTATCAACACCAGTATTCTGAGATTACAGTACCTTCAACTTCAAAAAAACTGTATAAATGGTACGTAACATTATCAATTCTACTACATTAAATGACTTATTCCTTTTCAATCTGCATATGTCACTGCACTAATATCTAATGAAAAGACCAGGATCTCAAGCAATTATAATTAATATGTCTCTTATGTGAGAATAGTATAATCATGTCAACTTTACCTGACGAGCATTTGTCAACGCCACCCCATCATGGAGGCGATACAAAATCTCGCCCTGTACCTCACTGGGTAGACAAGGGATTCCAGCAAATGTGGCTGTGGCACTGTCACACATGTCTTCTACTGTTTACCTGCACAACCCATCTGTTTCAGTGATGATCATGCCTAGAAAATCATTGGTAACATTATCAAAAAATGAATACAAAAGAAACAAATTAAATGTGAAGGATATGACAGGATAACTAGTCAAAAATTTCATACATCTTGCTAAGAATGACAAACAGACGGACTTTCCAGCATGGATATATCTGGTAGTTTAAAGATTACAAACTTTTGTGTGCCTCCTTGCCTTCCCAATCACATGTAGACAGATGATGTTTAGTGACCTCAGGTAACCCCAAACGTCATGATGTGGACTGTTCCACTACAAGAGAGTTTTTATTAAATACAACTGTAGTGAGACTTTTACTTTTATATAGTAATAATAAAATCTATTGATATACTTTATTTGCGCTTTTATAACGTTAAGTATCATAAAATGATCTATTAATGTCAAAATGTAAGACATTCATGCCTGGTTAATTATCCCTCACCGCTCCCTTACTGTGGTAGAATCCATCATGGCGGCTTGAGGTTACAATTTTGGACGTTGCTAAATATCGCTGTGCTTCCCGGCAAATTGTGGGCGCTTCCCTCAACGTATGACTCGTAAGAAGAGACGAAGACCTACCAGAGTTGATTCTCAGTAGTATTTCCGTACGTAGACAGCTTGCGTCTCGACACCATGTCTCAGAATCGCGAAGGACGCCGGGTACCCCTCCCACCTTCTTCTTCCCCGGCTCCCATGGCGTTCAGACGACTTTTGAGCCTAGTTCTCTCCCAACAGGTGTTGTTTGTGGTTGTGTTGCTGGCAGCCATAGCGCACGTAGCGGGGGAGAAGATGCCCTTCGATACAGAGGATCACGAACAGGACAAGGCGGTACAAGACGTGAGTACAACAAACAACTTCCGGGCGATTTGTACAACTGACGTCGTGGCACTTTGAGTTTGAAGATGTTTACTGAAGAAGTGGCCCACGTTGTATTAAACTGAGATTTCTGTCACTATAGTAAAGGCTACATACACTTGAATTGTATGTTCTTTGTATTAAAAAAATAAAACAAATTCCGGCTGTGGGGATTTAAAAAAAGTAGCCTTGTCGGACTATATTACTTTTAGGTATCACACTAATTTCATATGGACATTGCCCGTTTTAGTTTCATACCTGAGTTTAAATTAGATTTGGTCATATGATGACGCACAGTGTAGGGTTTCCATGCGGTGCCACAGAGATGCTGCGTTCTGACGTCAGAAGCATATAATCTCTTCTCGAGTTACTTGTTGTCCTTGGCAATCACACAAGTTCACACACATAAAACAAAAATAGCAACAGTTTTATATTTATCGGCAGTAAGTTGTAGAATGAGTCTTCAACTGTTTATGTTTTTAAAATGTAGATTTGTGAAGCTGACATTGGAAGTACAGTAAATAATGAAATGCCTTGCCTGGTTACCAGGTTAAGTAGTTTAACTTTAAGTAGTTTAAGTTGAAACATAATGAAAATTTAAAAAAAAATTATGAATGTAAGTTTGAGTCACACGTACATGGTAATGTACTGTAAATGCATTTAAGTTCGCGGGGATTTACTTTCGAGTTAACGGAAAACTTTTTTGGTTTTAGATTTGCGGTAGCGCCATTAACTGCAGTCTCATACTATGATGGAAAAAAATAAAACCACCATGAATATTTCTGCATTTACAGTATCCAACATCTTTCACTTGAATCTTTTATAATTTGTCATTTTCAGATACAAAAACGAGAAGTAGCCTCCACAGTGGCCCTGTCTAAGGAAGCTGGGATGATAAATGCGGAGGGTGACAGTATAGGTGCCTCCTACACAAAAGGTGCCAATCTTGGGTTCATCCACGCCTTCATAGCCTCACTCTCCGTCATCATCGTGTCGGAGCTGGGAGACAAAACGTTCTTCATCGCCGCCATCATGGCCATGAGATACTCCCGTGTTACGGTGTTCATTGGAGCTCTGGGGGCACTGGCAGTCATGACTATTCTCTCAGGTAGGAAGTTCACATTTTCACCTTTATCATACTAAACCTCTGGCTACGTACTCTCTATTTGGTTACAAGGGTACACAGGAGGGAGAAAGTTAAAACAGTATAGGAAATAATAGTGGTAGTGAGCAAATTCAGAATGAATTTGACCACAAAAACAAGAAACAGTATTGGCATTGTAAAAAGGACACTGTACTCTCCAAGCAGAGGTTAGGCTCCGGTTGTTTTTTAAAACGTTTTTCATAGTCGTTTTTATCGGGCTTTCTATTTTGTATTTTATCTTGCTGTTTCAAAACCTAACAAAATAGAAAGCCCGATAAAAGCGACTAAAAAAACGTTAAAAAACAGCCGGAGCCTAACTCTGCTTGGAGAGTAACTGTACTAGAGCAGTAGCTACCTAGCTTTAGTATTGCAATCTGGTAATAAGAGAGCAGCATTGGTTGTTGGTTACAAACAAAGTTAAGCTATTGACATTACTAAAGGTCCTGCCTGCATGTGTTTTCAGCTCTGATGGGATTTGCCACCATGATCATCCCCCGTGTGTACACCTACTACATCTCCACGGGGCTGTTTGTGATCTTCGGGCTGAAGATGCTGAAGGAAGGGTACTACATGCAGGAGGAGGAGGCTCAGGAGGAGTTCGAGGAAGTACAGAGGGAGCTCAAACAAAAGGATGAAGAGGTGGGTTCAATGCAGAGAAATCTCATTTATGAATCAGTGTGTTTCACCAAAACATTGATCGAATAACACTTAAAATAGGCTGGGTATCATCCAATTTCTACCGGGGCTCTTTAAATTCGCTACCCTAAAAAAATTTGGAGAACCGGTAGAAATAGGGTGGTATCCAGGCTAACTTTAAAGGCCTTATCATCTAAAAAAGTTTCTTGGTTCTTCCATTCTTAAAAATGTTGCTAATCTGGAAGACCAACATGAAAACAAAGTCTGTGGAGAAAGTCTTGGTAAACACAGTTTTAGGGAATGGTTACAGTCAGATTCATGTATTCCTCCCAGCCCTCTGTTACCCTTTTACTTAACTCAGAAGTTAGAAGATAAAAGAACAAAGGAAGTAATAGGTGTGGCCTAAAGCGTCATCTATACTTGAACTATCTTTATACTATTCTTTCATCTTTCATCATATCTTTGCGTGTATTAGATATATTTCATTTCTGCACGGTCCTTTGTTTCATTGTCAAGCAGCTGTTTTTTCTTCAACTATATCTTTGCTTGTTTTGAGCCTAAGTATGATCTTTAGTGATATGGATGAATACAAGCTCATTTTCTTAATCCCTATTAACTAGATTGCTAAACAACTTCTGTTGGATCGAGGCATAGATGTATCAGGGGGGCAGGTGAGAGGATGTGTGGCTGCTGTTGCTATGGCAACTAGTTTGGCAGTTCTTTTGTGTTGTTTGGGGACAAGGTCATGAGCTTTTATCATGAAGGTGTGGTGTCACCGTAATGTAACCCTCTTCTGTCCTAAACTGTGCTGTGCTGTGCTATAGTTTCTAAGCAGATTTTTGCCCTCAGCTTGTAGTATCTTAGTATGTTGTTTATGTTTTTGAAGCATGTGCTTTTTTTGCTGTTGGTCTTGCCTTAAAAGTTGTGTTTGCTAATAAATGTAAAGGAAGACAAGATGAGGTCATACATCTGCTTAGAGATTATAAAAAAGTATGTCCCTGCCCTGCCCTTACCTGCCCCATATAGGGATATAAGAAATAGCTAATCAAATAAATAGGTTTGGTCTCATGGTGTTAGAAAAGGATAAAGGATTACTCAATACAAAAAGTGGATAGTACATTGGACCTTTTATTGTTCATGTATGTTTGTTATTGTGCCCTCCAGCTTGATTACATTACTTTACAGCACAGTCACATTCTTCATAGGTTGTCAATCTGTTTCAAGCATGATGTGACAGAATCAAACACAGACAAGGATCTAACACAGAATTTTTGGTAACATAACAGCTGAGTTTTGTACCATACATGCACGACTATCCCAAGTCAGCAGGGCTAGCCCTGTGTAATAGCCATAGGCTAGTTGGTCAGCCCTGGCTGTGCGTTCCAAACAGCAAAACCAATGAATGAATGAAGAAAATAGGGAACTAATCTGTAGTGGCCTAAAACTTAAAAGCCTTCTCTGTCTGTCCCAGATGGAGATGGAATCGCGGACACCTGTGACGCAGGATGTGGAGTCAGGTGTGATCCGAGGAGGCGGCTGGCGGCGTGTCTGGGGCATCTTCTCTCCCATCTTCCTCCAGTCCTTTGTCATGACATTCCTGGCAGAGTGGGGCGATCGCTCACAGATCACCACCATCATACTGGCAGCACGAGAGGTCAGCTTTATAATAACATGTACATATGATGTGAATGAATGTATGGATACATATTTAATGTGTCTTGCAACTGCAACCCAGTCTCTCTCTCTCTTCTTTAGATGAATATGGCACACTATATTCAAGTCAGGCTATGTGAACATTTTGAAGGTGTTCTGAATTAGGCATTTATGGAGGTTAGACATCCAGGTAAACAAGATTCAAATATAATCTCTTCTACTGGATAAAAACAGAGATTTACTTCCGGATGCTTCAAGGGACATCCATTACTCTGCTTCAGCGTCACTGGAATGAACTAGATTAGAATGAACTGGATACAAATTTTTAGTATTTCTGAATAATTATAAGTGTTTGCTAAAATTGGAGAAACAAATTTGTTTCCTCAACCTTGTTTCCCTTATTTGTGCAGGATGTTCTGGGAGTCACCATTGGTGGAATCCTGGGCCACGCCCTCTGTACAGGTTTGGCTGTGATAGGAGGAAGAATGATAGCACAACGGATATCTGTCAGAACAGGTAAGGCTCCACTGTATCTGTAACATGTAAGCTTTATACCAATCTGTGGCTTAGACACCACCTTGTAAGTAAAGACACTCTTCTTTGTAAGCCCAGTCCTTGAATTTTTTTAAGTTTAGCATTTTGTATTGTCAGGGCAGGTTTGATACTGCAACTTTATTTTCTGACTCATTGGACAAGGGAATGAAAATATGTTATTATCCATAGCATTTTTGACCTTCGTCTTCTCCTTGCCTTACAGTTACCCTTGTAGGGGGAGTGGTGTTCCTCATATTTGCCCTGTCAGCGTTCTTCATTGGGCAGGAGGAGGAATAAAATCAAGTACAACCAGAACACCCCTTGCTGGAAATGTAATAGTCTACTCTCTGTTGGGAATAAGGTATAGGTATAAGCTGTTTGATCACAACATTTAGGTGAAAAGGGGGAGTTATACACTCTAGTTAGGCATATGTAGCCAGTTTATGGCCCCAATGTTTCATTTTCTTACATTTCAAAGTAAGAATTTAGAGAACAAGATGAAGGGAGAGGTCTTGGAAGAAAACCTGACTACACTGTACTATACTCACTCCATGATAGTGTGTGAACCAAGTTACAGAATTTCCCACCTGACTATGTTTTCATGGTGATGTTCTACTTCAGCATAATATTTTCATATTTCCAAGATCCGAACAATAGACCGATCCCATAGCCGAGCCCAGTCTTTTGTCAAAATATAGAAATGAAAAAAAAATTAACTATCTGATAGACATGTCACCTCTCTGTGGAACCCCTAAATGTCATTGGCTGAAATGATAATTGTGGTGGACAGTCAGGATCTATCAGATTGATGTTCCTCACAGATGCAGAATGGGATACATGTATGTGATACATTCGTATTTTCACTGCTGCTGCTGAAATTCTTCTCATTACCAAAAATCAAAACTATTAATTGGGCAAGGCACAAATTACTAGGCTAAGAGGCAATGTATAATGTACGAGTATTGAGGGACTCTAAACTTGTATGGTGAGGTTTGCTGGTGAATAGTGGGCAACTTGGGTGTAGTAAACCTCCAATAGTACGTTTTGTATATCTGACTGAATTGTCTGTAAAGACCTAAGGGACAAGAGAGGACACGTAAAAAGAAATAGGCTTTTATGTTTGGGCATTATTTCAAACTGTAGAGCGGCATGTTATTTATATGGCAAGGTTGTTGTGGCTATGCTACTACTAGTGTTGGATAAATGATTTCAGGAGAATTCAGGTGAAGATTGTATCGACTGTACATAATGTACAATCATGTACTACATGTAAGTATGTCCTGCTGAGTTATGGTAGGGTAGCAGCAATGTACATCAGTAATGTGTATATAATATACTAGGATATGTAATTATATATATTGAGCCACACTGACTTGATTCTATGCATCACACCGGTGCACAAGAGTTGGAAAGAAAAGGAAGTACTACAGGCAAAGATTTGGTAAATTTCTATAAAAAGAAACTAGACTGTTGAATATACTGAAAGAAGAATACATTTTTGTACCTCCAGAAAGAATAAGGACAAGGGATTTTTGTGTCTTGTGAACCATTGTTTGCTCCCATTTCCACTCAATCACATCAGTTTTGGGGTGTCCAAAGGATGTTATCATAAAGTCCAGTCAGTTTGGCCAAAATTACTGGAAAGTTTCTGCTGAATGTACAGGTTTGCTGGTAGAAGTGCAATTCATACAACTTGCCAAGGATGAACACAAAACTCTCCACCCCAGAGGTGTTGCCAAAATGTTATACATTTGTATATTGTTGATGAAGATGATGTGTAGATGGTGTAGAAGTACCCATGCACAGTGCAAATAAGCTAATACTTTGAGGGTGTCTTGGGCTTAAAGGAGAAAATGCTTTTACATAGCGTTACTTGTTTAAGTCGTCAACACTGTAACAAATTAAATTTCCTGCTGTTTTCTTCACGTGAAGTAGATCATTTTTATCTCATAAGATGTCAGATTTTTGTGACGCTGAGGAAGAGTACTGAATGTCACTCAAAACATTGAGGAAAAGTTTCCATATCCAATTGTAGAGATTGATTTGTCTTTGAATATTGTCTACCTGGATGTGTAACATATTGTTGAAGTTCTACTGCAAGGCACATTATATTTGAATGTATGTATGTCATGAGTGACTTTCAAAATGAGAGTCTTAAACTTACGTCCTCAGTGAGGAAATGACATTAAGAGGCAATAGAATGTGCTAGGTCTATGGTACATGTAGATGAAATTTTAGATTTATCATGTAAACAAGTTGTATCACCATCTAGGTTCATATGCTAGCTAATGGGTTAGTATGTACTTCAGTGTGCTCAGTTTTGTTATCAGGATTGTTTTGCTTAAGTTCATCCTGTATATATATGTATGTATACGTTAACAAATGAGTAGGTATTGAATGTAGCTGCTATGTCATTACCATTTCTTTACCCAAATCTGGAGTCAATGCAATAACAGACTTTCTGTGCAACATCATGCCAAAGTTCTCCATCCACGTTTTGGTGCATACATACATACATACATACATACATACATACATAACAATCTCTTGGATGTCATGTTAGGCAACTTACTTTACTTAGGCAACTGTTAAGTACAATGTATCATCAGCTCTCTAAGTCTCTTCCATTATTTTTAAGTTTCTCATTTAGTCATTGAAGGAAAGGAAATGCCTGTTTTGAGAAACAAATTTGACAAACATGTAGCATTATCCTCCTATAATGTTTTTTGCTTTCTTGTTGAGAATACACATACATGTATCACGGCCTTCAGCTACAAAACCACTTGTACCCTGGGTACCATCCTAGTTTGTTTTCCGCACAGAGATGCCAGTGGAGATGCAAAAATTAGCACATAATACTTAAGGCCACACCAATTTTATTTCTTGGTTCTCGGATTTTTTCAGAAAAATATTGGGGCGGTCGGTTGAAAAAAAATAAAAAATGAAATTTTGCAAAAAGTCTGGGGTGAACATTTGAGGCTTATATAACACAAAAAAACAAGGTTAGTAGTCAAGTTTTCAGCTTTTCAAGGCATGATTTATACAATGAATCTCTTCCTTTGATTTGATACCACTGTTCTGAATAGAGGGAATTGTTTTTATACTGAAATTATGTATGTTGAAGAAATGCAAGAAGCTTATTGGTTGTTTTCTATCATGCGACTACAAAGAAGCTCTCTGATTGGTTTATAAGCAGTATGTACTCATGGAATGGGTTTTGTTTACAGGTCTGCAATAACAAAACCTACTTATTTTTGTTGGGACCATCGGGAAATCTGAGAACCAAGACATTAAATTGGTGTGGCCTAAGTAATGCAAATATTTAACCCACATACAGCCATTCTCTAACTAGTCTATTTCCTGATTGCCATCCTATCATTGGTTGAACTGCTAACTATGATGGATAGTCAGGACCAGTCTATTGTTGCCAACATTGGCGTCGATTTCAATCTATCACATCTGCTGTGTGAAAAGGGTGTATTACCCCACTAGAGGATATTTTTGTAAAGCAAACAAGGTTTACTTCAAGCAATGACCCAAATGTTTAGCTGTTTTTATTGTGTGCCATGTCTCTATGTACCCAAACTGTACATCATCCAAGTTCCATCATGTACAGACAATTCCTCTCCTATCATGTATCTGTCCCGGAAAATATGATCTCTATTGTCAATAATAAAGAATTGTCAAATGTCATCAAATTTTTTTCTTCTCTTACTTCATTTCTGTGTGTACCAGGGAATTACTACCAAGAAAAATGGAAGTACATGGTGTATAGTTATAGAATGCAGTATACAGCATAGTAAAGCATAAGTTAAGAACCTCTAGATAATATAATAATATATATATTTGGTATGTGGATAGGGGTTTGGAAGACGAGGTTTAAGGTCGATGTTGGGCACCCTGGTTAATACAGCTTTGTTAATTGTCTTATCACATACTAACTAAAGTTACTAGAAGTGTGCTGATTGCAAACCTAAACATAAATAATACTCAATAACAATATATAATGTTCACCTGTTTTTGATTTTCCCCAACATAATTTACACTTATTTTACACATTCTTTCTTAGACAAATGAACACACGGACTGGCAGTTGTACTTTGCTGTTTTCAATATGCACTAGAATATCATTAGATAACACCCCATTCCTGGATCTGCTGGATCATACGCAGCAGATCTGGATCTGCAGGCAGGACCTGCAGACGTATGAAACGGTTGATCACCCCGTACACACAGTCGGCTTTGAAGTCTGCCTTCAACTGTTCCAGCGTGTAGCTCTGTAGACCCGACGGTTCTAGAAGGATGCATATTTTCCATTAGAATGTCTGATATTAACGGGAGGGGTCCAAAGTCCGGTAGGGGTCCAAAGTCCGGTAGGATTTTAAAATCATTTTTGCGGAGATATGCATAAGTGTCTGCACATGATAAGTACAACTTGTTATGGACTAAACCTTGTTGTAAATAACTGAAAAGTCAGAGTATGTGTCCAAGTTGGTAAGCCCCAACAGATAACGATTGAAAAAAGTACACAAGTTTGACGCCTTCCGTGCATGCTGACGAGCGAACATATCGAGAACATGACCCGGGAAACTCTTGAATTATTCATCGTCAAATACGAAATGTAAAAAGATACCACCACAGATGAGAAGGATATCTATAAGACTTCCTAAAATAAGCACAGCTATGCCGTGTCTTTGCTTTTATAGTTGGATAATCGGAGCTAAATTATGCCGCATGTTCACGGCCCTGTCACCCCCGCCATCTTTGTCAATCACCTATGAAGGAAGCCGAGCGATGCTCAGCACGATGGAATTAGTCAACCCGTCAGTAGAGTACCAATCATTCAAGAAAATCGATCCCTACCGACTAAAGAAATCCTGTAGTCATTTCTGCTGTTAAAAACGAGGTTG
The DNA here is from genome assembly GCF_000003815.2 of Branchiostoma floridae. Taxonomy (NCBI): domain Eukaryota; kingdom Metazoa; phylum Chordata; class Leptocardii; order Amphioxiformes; family Branchiostomatidae; genus Branchiostoma; species Branchiostoma floridae. Next base: position 10,498,951 of record NC_049985.1, on the reverse strand, counting down.
AAGCAGGAAATACAGAAGCCGAAAGTGAAAAAGTGTAATCACAGGCAGACGTAAACAAAGTGCCGCCATTTTTATTTTTGGCGACAGGTTGGTTTCGCCGTGAGAGGTAATCCTTGTCAGTAAACGTATTTAAATATGCATCGTAATTCAAAATATTGCATATATTTGTGACAAAAATAGTATTGTAGAAGCTTAGTGTTATTTTGCATGCATAGGACGCTTAAAGATCTAGATATGCAGAGATGGCTTGGTTGTTAACTTATCGGAGTTTGGACCCCCTTTTTTGTGTTAGAACGTTCCACTGAAACGCAAGTCCAAACCTGCCAAAACTTTCGCGCGCTGTCAAAGTAAAGTTCGGAATGCTGCCGTTAAATGAAACATATGTCTGCACAGCTTAAATCACAGTTATATGGTTGTTAACAAGATCTTAAATTGTTTTTGATGGGTTCTCAGTAAAACGTACGATGACAAAAGCCATGCGCACTCACTTAGAACAGTTACCGGACATTGGATCCCCCCCGTTAATACGAACATGTAGCCTCCATAGCAGGCTCTCTGGGGCTTTTTTTCGGCTCATAAATACACTTTTGCTGGCCATTTCTTTTTGTACTGTTTCGCTGATTGCCGGCCGACGCTGATTCATTTGCCCCTAGAATCGGCCCGTATTTATCCTGCCTGTTAC
>NC_049985.1:10449042-10498028 GCF_000003815.2 Branchiostoma floridae | reverse complement strand
ATTTCTCGGGTTAGTAGAACACATGATATTGGAGTTTCCTTTTACCAATCAGTAAAGTCTCACCTGCTTACGTTTCTATGCCTATCAGACATCTTCCTCAGAGCTTCGAACTGGAGTTCTGCTTCTCGCCATCGGCTATAACATTATTAGCAGTGAGAAGCAGAACTCCAGTCAGAAGCTCTGAGGAAGATGTCTGATAGGCATAGAAACGTAAACAGGTGAGACTTTACTGGTTGTGTAAAAGGAAACTCCAATATCACGTGCACTACTATTCCTTTCTCGTTTGGTGAGATGTGCGTCATTACAACAATGCAACAACAAATAAAAAACAAAATGAAGAAAACGTATCATCCAATTTTATTTTCTTTTACACTGAAATGTGTACTTAGTATGATAGTGAATTTTCTGACCGTTGGGCCCCACTGTGTCCAGCAGTTTGTGGTGATAGTAAGCCAGGATGTCATCCCTGTGGTTGTGGAAGACGTCCCAGCTCGTGTTGCAAAGGAACAGGAGAGTCAGGTCATAGGTTGGCGGCAAGTACATGGGAGCCTGCCAGTCCACCAGCGTTGCTTCGGTGGGCACGTCTCCAGTGTACTTCAGCCAAAAATCATAGGAATAATAAATTCCAATGTAAAACATTTAAAGGAAAATTTAGTTCGGAAGAAAACGCAACAAGAAATCTTGCCTATATATAACCCCTTCATACATTCAAACAAGAAAGGAACAGTGTCGTGTCATGTTTTACCTTAATCATGATGTTATTGACCCAACAGTCTGCATGGCAAAGCACGTGAAGCCTCGGATTCTTCTCCAGATTCTTGACGAGCTCGAGAAAGTCTAACTTTTCCAGACGAGCCATAAGATCTACCTGGTCAGGACAAGCTGCGGCGAATGCCTTCACAGTAGATCGATATGCGTGGGTTCCTATAATCTTCTGAGCTGCGTTGTCTGTCCAGTCGTACTTCTCGGGAAGAGGGACGCCCGAACGGAGCTCCAGACGATGGGACAGACCGTGCACCTGCGCCAAGGCCCCTGCAGCAAGCATCATCTCCTCGCGGCTCAGAGGTTGGTGATTGGGTTTTATGGAGAATCCCTGAGCCTTCAGGTTCTCCATAACCCTGACGGACACCATAGAGCTCGGATCGGTGGCGGCGAAGTAGCATTTTGGGAACAAGGAATCAGCAGGTGGGGGATTCTCGTCACCTTCATTCCCTGACTTAGATTCGCGCTCTGAGCTCGGGATTGCCACAGACAGGAGCTCTGGGACCCCCTTGGAGTAAAACTTGACTTCAAACTTCTCGAGTTTGATATGAAGGTCCCTTGGATACTCTTTTGATATTGTCAAGGGCCGCTTGAAGTCTGTCAGTTTAGCGACGAGATTGTAGCGCTGGCTTGTGCCATTCCTGGTCCCCACGGCATCAAAAGCGATGATGTCGCTCAAGAATCCCTCCCATTGGTTGATGGATCCTTTGACATCGACGTCCGTGATGGTGATGCCTGGGAGGTCCTTCTGCAGTACCTGCTGCACCCAGGAGGGGGCGATGTCGTCTGAAGACTGAGGAATGGCGATCTCGGCTGTTGTTGTCATCCTGAACTTTGGTGGTATTTCTAGAACTATCAGGGACATACAATGTTTAGATAACAATTCAAATTTGTGGAACGTATGGATGGACCTTTTGACTACATTCAAATCATGGATTTATGAGAAAGCAAGGTAGATAACGTTACAATGATTTAGATTTCTACGACCCCATACATTTGGTAACTAAGTTTTTTCTCATTACATTACAAATGATATGTAAAGACATCTCTTATTATTGTGAACTTGTTGACAATGACAGATCCCAACAATTCCACATCCCCACCCCACCCACAACTTCATAGCCTACATCAGGTCTTTCATATACTTCGGAAATAATCATGTCATAGGGAAAACGTATTTAGTGATGCCCCTTAATGCAACTTTAAAACGTTTCACTCGCCTTGTGCAAAAACAGAATCCGACCGGCCACGTATCTATTCCTTTGTATTTTTAACAGAGATACAACAAAAACATTGACCACAGTGCATTACAGATAGCATGTGTCCAAACTAAATATTCCCACGACTCTCAATCACACACCTAGTAATTCCCACAAGACAAAAAATCACCTCTATCACCAAAAAGATAGGACCTGTTTTTTTTTCTATCGTTTCTTTACGCCACAACATGGATAAACAGTGTCATTTGTAAACGTTTTTTGTAAACAGTTTGAACTTGCATACTATCATTGAACATTCAGTTTCTCTGAGAAACTCTCAATGTTAAATGACCACAAACTATATGTCTACCTGTCAGCCTGGTCATATTTTCTAGTACTCTCCCACCCCACTCCTGTAGGTCAAAAGATTCATCATATTCTACAGTGTTTTAAGTTCTGTCATATCAAGGTACTTTCTCAAAAGCAAAAACATACAAAATGACAAGTGCGTTAACCCAGGAAATTATCAAAATTTAATATGGTTTTCCGGCAATTTCGTTTTATGCACACTTACGTCAGTAATTTTGTAAAACCTTTGTCAAAACATGTGCACAAAAGCATGGTGGCCAAAACCTTAATACCTTCATCATAATGAAAACCTCAGCATCAATGTGGAAGGTAGACTGCACATTGTTAAGTCCTCACCTGATAGTTTAATTGTCAAGGCTTCTTCCTTGGAACACAAGGGTCAAAAGAGACCGTGTGATCTGTTCACAAAGATTTATTCTAGCTGTGTATGTGGGTGGATACCTCCACTTGATTACAGGGGTGGGTATGTGTCTTCTGTGCTATTTTAACATTATAGAGAATTTCTGTGCCATGTAAGGTAGTTCGATTAGCAGGATGATAGACTTTCTAAATATGCATGTACATCAACTTAGCAGTAGATAAGGCTCTTGTGGTTTAGAAGTGCTATCTATCTTGTAAGTTTTAACAAAGTACAAAAGAAACTACAGCCACAAAGAGATTGGTCAACTCCAGTACAATGTTTATTCTGTCCAGAAGAGTGAAGTACAGACTATAGGATGGAATATTGGGAAATCTGATTTGTAAAATGGTTGCAGTAAACCTTGATCTTGTGGCTGACAACTGCACCCCTCGTTGGCTCTGACTTGTTTGATTGAAGCTGTTTGTCCAAAATAAAAACAAGGAATTTCATAATCTCCAAGCAGATCCTACAATGGCATAAAATAGTACCAAACTGGCCAAGGAGTGTAGTCAGCCAAGAGGTGTCCATTTGCCATGTAGCCAAACACACTCCTAGGCCGGCTTCACTCCTCTGCCAGCTTTTGATACTACTAGTATCTTATGCTGCCGTAGGATCTGCTTGGAGATTAGAATTTCAGACATCTCTCCAAAGTTGGGTTCCTAGAATCTTCAAGTTAGACAGTGATTTCCCCTGACTTTCACACTGGCATAATGGTTCCTGTTACAGGTACCCCAAACTTGCTAACTTTTCTGTCAGCATGGGATGAGATAATAGCATTTTCTTATTAAAAATCATAACCTTATGACTTGTAAGAGAAGATCTTCAGAGAAATTTCGTGGTCCACAATGCTAATCCACAAAGGGGAAAATGTCTGAGCAGGTAGTATCAACTACCCTTCCAATGTCAGTGTACATTATATGACTATAGCACCATAGGTTTGTTGATTACAAAAGGATTCAAACATTCCTGCGCCTCAAAGGCAGCTAGTATCTATAGCGAGATCCACATAGTAGAATCTCAATCATATCTGCTGAAACATTTATCATACAAAATAAACGACACATAAACAAACAAAACTACAAAACTAGATCTAGACTTTGAGTTCAAAATAAAACACTCTGTGCAGATTTGCTACCTAAATGTGATACATCATAAGTAAGATGAGATGATTTTGCTGCTTAATAAACACTAAATCCTGCTCCCACAAAGTTGCATATCGTCCTATTCACAGTGATGTTTCTAGCTCTACATTTTTATTACTGTGGTAATATTACAGCAGCATTGATTTTATAGTACAGATGCACAGAGTGTGCAAATATTCCATTATTGAAGTCTACATTTCAAGCAAATACTACACGAATTCAATAAGCAGTATAAGATATAAAAAGTTTGGCTTGAGCATAAAAAAGCACAAGTTAATAATGACAACATTATGCTAAAATCACAATAATCATAAATCGCACTGCGATGCAGAATCTTTTAGTCATGATTTCAATTTCAGTTGACAATATTGCAAGCTTAGATTGTCCACAGCATTGACAAGTTAAAAGAAGAATGTTGCAAGTGGCCAGCTACCTGAGAATGATGTTACGTATGTGCAATCTTGTTACATATGTTGTTACATTTATGTATCAACTTCAGGTAGCCACTATCTTGCCTGTACGGTTAGAGATATAGACGTCTTAGATTTTCTTTAAAATTTACATTTTTTCTCCAAGTACATGCATGCATATGACTTCAGTCACCTGCCTGTGCATTTAACCAAGATGTATGAAAGCTGGTTGTGCTTCATTACTTGTGTTCTGAAAAATTTCGGTTTAGCTTTTGGTAACTAAACAAAGCAAAAAACATAAAGATTTAGGACCAGATGAAGATACCAGCAACTGACAACAAACCATGTTGTTACCGTGCCAGCAAGTGGCACTGTTAGTTAATTGCATGATTTGTACTTCTAGATATGTTTAGTTTGGCTGAAGGTATTATTTGCTTGCATAATGTCAACAAAAGAACTGGTATAAAACATTCAAACAAAAAAATCTAAGCATGATATTACCCACTGGTCTAGTATTGTACAATAAAAGCGGTTTAAAAATTGTTGTCCTTTACAAAAAGATACAGCAGAGAATGCTACGCAATCTAAAATTAGCTGCAACTACTATGAAACGTTCCTATATGTTTGTCTGCATTGTTATCACACCTCAGAGGCATCTGTGTTTTGGCTAGGCGTGTTATAAACCGTTGTGATTGTCTTGGTTTCTGTGCGCTTTTTCCTCCTGCGGAATGCACACACTGCAAATATACAACAAGCAAGCAGAGCTACAGCGCATATGACAGCTGCTATTGGAATGTATGGAATCATGTTTTCTTTTTCGTTGGGCGCCTTGTCGTAGTTTCCGTCTCCGGGTCCGATGTCGACCTGGTCGTCGGGTTCGTTGTACCGTCCTGTTGCGGTGAAGTTGAGGACCACGCGGTGCAGGTTGGTGCCCATCCCGTCCTTACCGATTTGCTCCACCTCTTCTGGCGGCGCAGTGCCAGAACGGCGAACGCGTGGCAGGGCATTCGAGAACTCCTCATTGGCCGCTGCGATGCTGTGCATGGTGATGCTGCGTTTCCTCAACCCTCTGTTGCGGTTCTCCTCAGAACGGACGGTGTAGATGGCATGGATGAACCACGTCCTTCCACTGGACACCTGGAGGGTAGAGGTATGATAAGGATTTCTGTGTATCATGTCAACTGTGTATCAATTGTGTGACTGCATATCAACAAGCTACATGTAGCTTGTACTGAATATTCAGCTATGGCTTTGGCAAAAAAAATGTCTAGGAATGGATAGAGCTATCCTTGTTCAGGGAGAAAAGTTGACATATGCTCTCTGATGAGGTGCTTGTCTAGAGCTTCAATAGGATCAAACAATAAGAGCTAATACTACGGGAAACAGGAAAAACAATTGTGAATTGGTTACTGTAACTAAACCCTAACCTGGAACAGTGGAGTAGCGTCTAGCCTGAATCCATCAGACCCAGCCTGGTTCGCCAGTGTTGCTGCACCAGGGTCATCAATTGCCAGAATGGCATTGAAGGGAACACTGCTCCACTCTTCTACCACTGTGTTTGGTGCTCCCTTATCCTGTGGAATGGAGGTACAACTTGTAAACCCAGTCAACACACGGGTACTAGGTGCATACATGTACTAAAATCATTCATACATATACATGTACTTGAACTGCTATTTGTTCAACAATATTCAGTGAGGATGACAGTACTACATATAAATATAGCCACTAGATCTTCAAGACTCTGGCAGTGCAAAAAAAAAGCATACTAAGTTTTTTAAGTTAGTACGAATCAGATCAGATAGTCTATGAGATCTCCATCTGACATTATCATCTCTGATGTAAATTGAATTTGTACAGATAAAATGGGTAAGTAGGGTGCTATAGGATACGTTCTTACAGAGTAAGTGAAAATGCGCCTATATCTAAGATTCACCCTAGATACCCTACCATGCAACTACAATAAATACATTCCACAATGCTGCACTTGTCCTTACCAAGACTTTCATGGTGTGCAGCAGGTTGGGTGACTCGGCCACACATCCGTACTCGCCCTCATCAGGGCTGTACTTGGGCACGTACCCCTCCCTCCCTGTACACAGGTAAACCTTCTCGATGGTCAGGAAGAAGGAGTCTCCCAGGTTCTGCACCGGGTCCACCATGATGCGACCAAACATGGTGTCACCTGGATGGGTTTAACATAGTGTTATGTATCAATCACTTGTCAATCACATACCTAACCACCACATCCCAATCACCAGTCTATTGCATGCCTAAAAACCAACCAAGAACTAGTGCAAAGGACTTGCCTGTGACCTAACTAAAAATATGGCCCTTGCACATAAAAGCATGTTCTATCTATCATCAGTTATATAATAATATTACAAGTGTCGCAAGATGTGGAGTATGAAAATCTAGTTTTGAAACAATGACAGACAAGTCAGGACATAAACCCCTGATCTTTTGGTTCAAAACCATACAGGCAAAAACTGCAACACTCAAGTCGCAAAAGGTTTCTAATGTAAGATATTTTTTGCACAAACCTGCAGCGAAAGCAGTGTCACTGCCCTGTCCAAAGCCCATGGATCCATCGGACAGCCAGAGGGAGCGTTTAGCCAGCAGGTGGAACTGTGTGTTCAGACTGAACTCTGTCGCAACAGGGTCCGACACCTGGTGGGGGTGGAGAAGGGTTTACTGAGAATAAATCAATCTTACAATAATTCACAATAATTCATCAACAACTTACATTACTTACAATGTGCAATGCTTGGTAAACTAACCTAAAGGTAGCCTAATACTAAAACATTCACATTATCATTTTGAATTTACAATGTGCATAAAATAATGTACATAAGAAGACCATATGTCCAAGTTTGTCCAAGATGACTGATTTCACAAGTCCCTTGCATGGTCATTCTAGCCAGGATCTGGTACTGTACTGAAATCACTAGACCATCAAAGTGCAACAAATCCAATCATGGCCCAGTATTGCGCTTTTAGACTAGCTTCTATAACGTAGTTCCTGTACCTGTTGGAAGCGCACGTCCATGTCGAAGGTGACAGGTTCCCGCGGTGTGCAGACAATCGGCAGACTGTAGGTCTGGTCAGTAGTGGTGGTGCAGGGAAGCAGCTTAATCTGGTATGTGCCTGAGTAGTCTCTTACCTACAGACATGATGATTAGAAAAACAATCAGTCTAGCACAGAAAACTAACAACACAATTATCAAGATTGAAACTTTACGTTAAAAATCTCACGTCTCTTCATTCAAAGCTAAAATGATTAGAAAGGGAGTGACTCTAGGTTGATAATATACCAGAATATTTTACCTGCTTTAGGAAAAAATTTACAACTACATACACACATTCAGTCAACATGTTCGAGTGAAGTCCCATTATGACGATGATAAGAATACAAAAAAACTTGAAGCCAAGGAGTCATCAGAAAATTAAACAAGTGCAGCATTTTTGCTAGTCTTCATTTCTTGTTGTGGTGTGTATCTAATGTCATAGAGAACAACATTTGACGTACAGCATAGTCGGAGGTGAACTCCCACTCCTGGTTGGGTTGGTTGAAGGTCGTCTCGCTGCGGATATTTTCCAAGGTGAACGTCAAACGATCGTTCTCTCCAGACATCACCATAGATGTTAAAGGTGTTCCTATATCGCAGAAGGGAAATAATTTTGTTTAACAGAGCAACTGGCACTAAAACAGTAGGCTATGACAAGGCAATGGGAAAGGTTCTCTCCTTGGTGCTGAAATGGTAATCCACTATTCGCTACTCCTATTTACTGTTAGCTTGAAAGTACAGCATAAGCGCAAGGCACAATATCACAAGGAAAACCTTACAGAAAATCCTACCAAATATGGCCATGCTTGGAAAGAGACCACTTAAAAGAAAAGGAAGGTCAATAAGGAAGGAATAATGCCAGGGACTGCCAAAATGTGGCCAATACAGGAAAGGTGGTCTCTCTATCTTAACAAGAGTTATTTTACACATTTCACATTCAGTTCCCTACCTTGATGATCCAAGACAAACTGTCCTCTGAACCTGGCCTCTGTCCTGAAGTTCACAACCAAACGCCCGTCCTCACGGATACGCATGCCAGTTGGGTACAAGTAACCTGGAGAGGAAGGGGGATGTTAAACAGAGCATCAAGTACCACACATCATTCACTTTTTATACTTCTACACAAAAAAATGTAAGTTGAACCTACTGTGAAGAGAAAGGTCAGTTCCACTACAAGTAAACATTAGAACAAGCAGCACTCTTTCAACTTTCCTAATTCTATTGTGTGCTTGGAGAAATCTCACAAATATACAAAAATGTATACGGCGGTAACTGTCATGTTGTGTATCTTATAACCTTGATGTCTGAGCTTTATCAACCTTCCAAATATATGTTTTTGTACTTAAATTGAGAGAGAGAGGTCACAAAGAGTAAGACTCAAGACCCTACCTTGTAGCTGCGCCTCTGGAGGTGCACTAATGCCGTCCTGCCACAAGATGGCAGTGTCGTACACAAAGGTGAGTCTGAGCTGGGACTGCAGGTCAAAGTGCTGCCAGCCGCCCACCGCCGCCGGGGAGTGGAAGATGTAGGACACATACAGGGGCACACGGAGGGTCACGTAGGACTGCACCAGATTCAGTACCTGGAGGGAAAGCATACAAACACTTTAAACATCAAATATCAGCAATCTCTGCACCATAGCACACATTATCTACAGGAGAGGCTGTTTAACCAACAAGCAACTATACGGCCTCCTCCCAGCCATTCCATCTGTGGTGAGGCAGCGCCGGCTCGCCCTGGCAGGGCATGTGGTTCAACAAGCCTGCAGGGAGACTAATGGACTGGTCACCAGATGGAAGGCGCAGAGTGGGTTGACCAAACATAAAGTTAAAGACAATGATAGAAAGAGACATTGGACTGTCAGGGTCTGCTTTAATGTCTGCCATTCATGACAGGTCATACTGGAAAGACTCTATCCAGTGTGCCTCACCGGTGAAAGAACCGGCTGCGTGATGATGAAGATGATGATATACAGTACAGTACGGCAACGGCATAAACAGGCAACAGCAAGCAATGTTTCTCTCACCTGTCCATCGGTTCCGATCTGTCCGCCACAGTCTGTCAGCAGCTCTGACATGTCGTAGTACGACACAAACTCCCACAGACAGGACTCCAGGTCCAGGTTACGGTAGAAGCGCAGGGCCCTCTCCCCACGCAGGTCGGAGCTGTACTGGTACGGCTGCGTCTCACCGACGATGTTCGCATTCTTCGTCTCGTCAGTGACGAAACCATATCTGAAAGAAAAAGCAGAAATTGGAGTCAAGATCTGTGCTGCAGCATCTCTCATTGTTTTTCCACATACCGGTATCGTGGATGTGTTGCATGTGCGCAAAGAACAAGCTGTGTTCTTGTCGAGGCTCCTGTCTTGGTTTGTTCCCGTTCCAGTGTATTGTGTAACAAGTATCATACACAACAAGGATACATATATACAGTACACATGTGATCATCATATCATGCAAGAGATCAGATAATAGCATCACACAGATGTCTGCATTACCTTGTGTCCACCTCATCATAGTCCAGCAGGTTGGAGCACTTGTGCAGCCCAATGCGCGTGCCGTCCTGACTCAGAGTGATCTCAAAGTTGGCTAGCTCCTGAGTGGAGATGACCGGCAGCATGCCGTCGATGTGGGGCATGGTGACGGACAGCTTGATCAGGTTAGGGTGGTCAGGGTCCTCTGCTCCTGGGTAGAGAGATAGCAACACAAATTGAGGACTCCTTTCTTTTACATTTTGGAACTGCAAAAATTATATGGTAACCTGCTTTAATATGCGGCAGAATGTATTTTAAGTGTAGGACTACAGGAAGAATAGCTAGCAGAAATGTCAAGCTAATTGTGGATCCCAATAAAGTCAAAATCAAAGTCAAAGCAGACCAGTTTTGTATGTTAATTACAGCCTGTGTCAGACTAGATTGATCTACTCACACCCTACTCTTTGTAAGTATGATGTTTACCTGTGTATCTCATCTTGGCAGTGAAAGGATCAGCCCCGATGGTTCCAGCCACTCTCTGCTGACACAGACCCTCTGTCCTGCTGATGGTCACAGGCTCACTTGTGGACTCCAGACCTGGGACAGGCAATGGTACACGTTTTACCAGGAAAACACTTAGCTGACATCAAGTCTGCCTCACAAGTTTGACACTGTGTCTAGAATAGACCTTATTTGTCCATATTCATGTATTTTGATATCAAAATGACATACATGTACATTGTATAGTTATGCATTGGCATATCTCTGGGAGGACAAAAAAATCTGCTCAGGTAACTTAAGGCATGTGACACGCATGTAGCTATGTTAAAACGCTTAAATCCTCATAACTTTTTGTCGCGTAGTCGTATCAAGATGAAACTTCACACAATGCTTGAACAGTTTAAAATGTACTAGACACTGGTGGATTTTCATGTGAATGACCTCCAGTGAAAATACTTTTGAACAAAAACAAAATAGCCGCGGACAGTTTTAACAAACAAGTGCTAATACATCAAAATACACTAAATTTGTTAGCAATAATGCTGTTTTGACCGAGGCTGAAGCCCATAAATGTGGCTATGCAAGATGCTTCGCGAAGCTTAGGGCCGTTGTCAATCAAAGCTGTCGTTTTCCCGCCATTTTACATCGAACACGGTTCGGGCGGTACCATTATGAGGCTTCCGCGGGGGCCTTGTATTCTTAATCGCATCGAATTATTTCAATATTTGATAAATACTTCATCAATACCTAATACGGTTAGCACTTAGGCGTCTTTCCAAAAGTAGTTAGTGTGCCCCATACATAGTGAGTTCCTGTTTTCGCAATGTAACGTTACATTATGACATTGGACCGTTCTGAAAACTTGGCGGTCCCGCAGGTCACCTACGGTCACGGAGTGGTTCGAAATTCACGTTCGGTTCCATCGCCCTGGTAACCTTGCGGAGCCACGCCCTTTTTTACTCCCCACGGAGCTCCATCGAATCACAGGCCTTAAGTTACCCGAGTGTTTGCTGCACTAAAACCAAAAACTCAGGTTACAGCAAAATCATGTTTGAAAATAACATGTCTTGATACACAAAAACTGCAAAGTTACCAATGCTACACCAAAGGAGTTGTATGTCACGACAATATTGAGACAGTATTGAAAGTGCTCTGAGTGTAGACACACAAAAGAATGAGTGGAATAACAACAGATGTCAGCTTTTTACTTGTTTTTAATGTGTGTTCAGCCACACACCCCTCCCCTCTGAGAAACTGAGTGTTATACATACCTGGATCTCCATCACCGTTCACTGCTCGAGCCACACACTGCACACGGCTGTTAGGTCCAAAATAGATGCTGTCTAAGGTGATTTCCCGTGTGCTAGTGAAGTATGTGGTGGAGTCCACATCTCTCAGCCGATTGGTCACTCCGTCCTGGCCGCTTGGAGCCGACACTCGCCAACGGTACCTCGTCAGGGTTTCGTTGATGTTCTCCGTGGTGCAGAGAGATCCGGTCTTGTCATAATCAGTAAACTTGGGATTGCAGGCCTGAAGGGTGGAGGAATGGACAATGTTATCTCTGTCTACAAATAAGGATCAAAGTAAAATAACAGTAGTATGAAAGGTCCAAGAAGATAGACTATTTCAAAAGAAGAAAACATGGATAAGTGTGATAATTCCAGTTTTCACAAGAATCAAATAGTGCATTGATAGGAATTTTTGTACAACTAATAATGTAACCACGAGCAAGATATGAATGTCAGTAGTTTTAGTCATCAAGTGCACTGAAAGAATTAACTTCAACCTTTCAACACATTTACATTCGACTGAGAAGGGATACAGAATGGGAAATTTACTGCTGGACAGGAACTCTTGAGCAGCCACAGTGGTTTGGGTGGCAGGGAAGGAGTGGCACACGACAGAAGTCAAGCATTCCATTAAAACACTGTAAGCTATGTGCACTCTGAGAATGAACATATAAAAGTAAACACTGCAGTGATTACTCACAGTAACACAAACAACAGGGTAGCCTGCTGGCGGTTTGTCGCGAGCGTCAGCCATGTCGTCATAGTCCATGAGCGACACGACCTGCGGAGGCAATGGGAAGGTCACGTCCGCCATCCTGTTCATCTCCTCGATGTAGATGATGGCTTTCTTGTCCCGCGTCTCGGCGACCATGTTCCTGTCGTTCTTTAGAAGGACCGTGAACGACTCTCTCATTTCACGCTCGCCGTCGTACAGGACTTCTACCTCCACTATTCTCTTAGTCACATTCTTCCCAAACTTCACCTCTGTAAGGAAAGGTATGAACCAAGTCAGTAAGTCTTAAAACCTTGCTAAGCATAAGGGGAAAACTTTCACTAGTATTGGCCCTGTATACATGTTTCTGTGTTTATGAAACTTACTTGTGAAACAGCTATATATAAAACTACGCCTACAATGCACTGTACTGTATGGTATTTGTTTTGATGCTGTACTTTGTCTCATTCATCTACTTATTTGAAATTATCATACGTAAACAATGTATGTACCCATAGACAGTGGCAGGTAGTCCAGGCCAGACTTGGCAGACCCATCCTTGGTGTGTACTCGAACGATGGAGGTTTTGGAGGTGTCTCCTGTACGGATGACTGGGATCTCCACGATGGCAAACTCATCGTCAAACTTGGGCTCGTTCACTGTGAACTTCACCTGCCCCAGCCGGATGATTGGTTCTGAGGGGTACAAGTAAAAAAATCGAGGATGAGAAAAATATTATATTCCATGTGCAAAAAAGGATGATCATCGTTTCTGGCTTGACAATTTTGTTAGATAAACTGACACTAAAACAGTAGGCTATGACAAGGCAATGGCAAAGGTTCTCTCCTTGGTGCTGAAATGTTAATCCACTATTCACCACTTCTATTTACTGCTAGTTTGAAAGTGCTGCAAAAGCACAAGGCAAACGATTACAATGAAAACCTTACAAAAAAAATCCTAACAAATATGGCCATGCTTGGTAAGAGATCAGTTAAAAGAAAGAAAGGTCAATAGGCCAGGGACTGTCAAAAAGTGACCAAATAGAGGAATCTAGTCTCTATCTTAACAAGAGTTATTTACACACATATATAAAGTGGCATTATAGGTCTATGTGGCTATACTTACTATCTTCTTCATCATGGACCTTGATGAGGGTTTCGTTCTGTGCCCCGATGGAGGCTGCGAGGGCGGAGTCGCTGGATGGGGAGCCCAGGACCAGGCGGAACTGCTCCTCCTCCTCATAGTCTGTGTCATTCACCAGGACAACCACACACGGCTTCTCCTTCTCACCTAAAGGGGAACATGTGGATTAGTACAGTTAGTCACCAGAATGAGTGATGGACAGAAGCTACAACAAAACATGCAAAAGAATTTACTGATCTACAAAATGTATATCTGTAACGATAACATCCAAGAATGTGCTTCAATGAGGCTTGTAAAACAACTTTATAGCGCTAATAGATTATCTTCAAGTACATGTAAACGTAAAGCATCTTTAGTTAGCAGCCAGACTCAATTGCATGACACATTACAACAATTCAACCTGTTATTCACATATTACAAACTTTAAAATCAATCAAGCATGAAGATGACATAATAATTGTAAAAAATACACAATGATAGGTTTATTTGCTGAACACACAATTCCAGTAGCAAATTTTCCGATGGCTGAATATATACTACTCACCAGCCTCGAACGTGATGATGGAGGCATCAGTGTTTGGTCGCTCGTCATAGTCCATCATGACCTGTGCAGTGTGCTGCCGGGTGTAACACCTGACTGTGGAGGCGTGGCTCACGTCACCTGTCCTCACCACCATCACCGTCACCTTCCCATCACTCTCCTCTGCATCGTACTCAGGCTTAGCAAAGGACATCATCGGCACTGGGCAGGAGGGCAATGTGTGAAATATTGTTAACGATTTTCTGTTTAGGAACACACTTGCAAAACTGAGGTTAGAGCACTGCAGTCTGCCTGTTGAGATGTTGATCACAGCTACATATTGTTAGAACTAAAGGAATTATGGAATTTCTTGATCTGATGCCAATCATTGTTTGATACAAACACAAAACCAAATACATGTAAAACCAAAACCATAAAAGCACAGCAAATATTACAATAGCATTTTTCTCTTCAGAGGGAAGAACAACTATCATACTTCTTTCTTCTTCTTTTCTATTCGTTGTTTGATTATACTGCTACTGGAGACCCTGGCAGCAGTCGGCCAGTCTTCAGTCGGCCAGTCTTCACACCACGCTTCCATGCAGCTCTGTCCAGTGGGTCGACCCCCGTTGGACCGCACGCCTTCATGTCCTTCCTAACACACTCCAGCCAAGTTTTTCTCAGTCTACCACAACCCCTGTCATATGAAACATATGAAACAAATACTTACAGTCCGACACAGAGTCATTGATGACCACAGTTGTCCTGCTGGGCTCTCCGAGCGCAGCGTTCATGGGCATCCTCAGCACCAGGTCAAAGGTCTCCGGCCCCTCCAGCACCGGCTGTCCCAGGTCGTCCAGGATGGTGATCCGGACGGTCTGCATGGTCACTCCAGGGGGGAAGTCCAGGTTCTTACTGATGCCGACATAGTCCTGACCAGCTGTGAGGACAGATATCAACATATTGATATTTATCCTACAAGGAAATACTGTAGAACTAACACTGCTACAGTATCAATGGCTCATCCATGTACTGGTCAATGTATTTGCATGATAGCTCTGGGTGGGAAGTCCAGGTGCCTACATAGTCCTGACTAGCTATGCTACAAGCAGATATGACACTACCACATATAGTAACAGTGGCTCATCTATGTACTACATGTATCTACATGATCATAAACAAAATTATACAAGATCTCAAAGCTTAATAATTGAAACTGCAAAGCCCCCCCCCCCCAAAACAAGAATTGAGGATATGTGTAAAAACTCTTACATTCAGCAGACTGCTGGCTGGTCTTGCGTGAGCGGACGGTAACGGAGGCAGTCTTGGTGAGGTCGGTACCTGTCCTCCACACCTGCACCTCCACATACCCATCACTCTCATCCACACGGTACTCCTCCTCACTGAAGTAGAACACAGGCTCTGTGGAGACAAGGAAATTTTAATTAAAAAAAGGATTTGCCAGAAAAAAAAGGGAGAAAACATGTTACAAGATGATTTAGACCTCTATAATTATAAAAATAATTAATTAAATACAATTCTAAAATTCACAACTACAGAAAAATATTTTCTTCAATATTATGTAACTATCTCCTAACATAAGGATTCCCCAGATGAAAGCATGTTCTGTCTACAGATCAAAGTTCCCTCTGCAATCCTAATGTGCTAATTACAGTACAGATTACCTAATTGGGTAAAATTTTGAACAACAAACAGACAAAAACTATTATGGCATGGTGGACAAATTGACATGTCCCCACACTGCTTGTTTTGTAGCCACACTGGGTTTAATCAAAAGTCAATTCCAGTGTCAAGTCTCCTGCCAGGGGAGGAAGTACGGCAGACATTAGAATGTCAAAGGTCACCATCAAAAATGTGTATGAACTTGATACTGGAGGTAGATCTCTATTACTTAACTTTATTTAGCCAAAAGTGAACTAAAAGTGTCCCTTAGTTTTAATGTCATAACCCAGTGGGGTTATACTCTGTAAAGGACAACGTTGCTTTTGATTCAGGAAGGAATTGAGAATTTGGAAGATCTAGTAAAATTTTTATGTCAAAAGACAGAAATACAATGTAGCGAGAATCATGTTCTTTCAGTACAGTAAAGTCAGCAACACTTTCAAATGTAAGGCAACTTTCAGTTTTAAACTTCCCCAAAGGTTCTATCACTTGCTTTTTATCTGGCAATTGTACAAAATTCAATTATATACCAATCATATAACTCCTTTACATATTTTTCACTTCAACATTTTCAATTTGCATTTCTCTCATGCCTTCTGGTAAAACCATTCTCTCTGGATTATAGGTTCCATCATGTATATTATCTAAGGCAGGAGTACCAACACTCCTTCAGAATTCTTTTACTACATCCTTTTTCTAATGGCTTCGATCTATCTCTCCTGCTTTCTTGTAAAGTTCCTGTCACATCGTTGAATTATTTCTGACTGATTTATGCGACAGTAGTTAGCCTCCTGGGGTGAAGTTCAAAGCTGTGAAATTAGCAACATATCTGTGTGTCCAGGGGCATGTCAAGGGTCAGCTCAAAAATGTTACAGGCTGCCTGATATACCCATGGGTTAATAAATTCTGCTTTAGCCAAATGTCAAAGAGGTCACCCTAAAAATGTCTGAGCCTGAGTGAAGGCCAGTAGGGTTAATGTGTCAAACATGTCATATACTTTACTTTTCTATATTAGTATAACTTTGAAAGAGTTCAAAACCAAGGAGATCCTATCAAACTTTGTATTTTGCAATATGAACTATTGCTACCTGCAATGTCCATCCAAATTACTAGAGGTCCTTTTTGACCAACAACACACTTCAAGAGCACAACATTTCATTTAACAGTCTTTATTGACAGGTTAGTTATGTTATGCATACTACCAACCACAATGATCATTTACCCACAATGTTAAAAGCAAATACACATGCATAACATGCACATTATCATCCATATGGAATCTTATTTTGGGTATGTAAGATTCACACACAACTGGTATGTGAACAGGTAGAACTCCACATTCTCCTTTTGTTTACGGTTAAAAAGGAACAGCTAGTCTTTTATTAATGTAACATTTCCAAATGGCCATGGCCTCTTGCCCTTGTGCAAATATCTTTGTGTATGTTCCACCTAACCTTAATTTCTCCTTTCCTGTATCAACTCCTTTAGTCCATTCTGTCTGTCATAATGTTTGCTTATTCACTCTGACTATAGTGTAACAGCCAGGCAATATGAAGTATTTACTATTTGCTTTTAATCCATCAAAGTCACTGTAACAAGTCACTATTTTGCTTCTAAGCCAAGGACGTCTTTCCCTCCAATTGTTACCTGGTAAACCTGCATTCATGTCATCACTCAACAGGTGGCCCCCTGGCCAGCAGGTGTGCCTTAACAGTCACACCTGTCCGTGTTTACCTGCCTACTCTGATACATTGTAACAAACCGAGGAGGAAACATTGATACAACATAATCAAACAGGACCGGCCAAAGGCCCTGCCCATGCCAGCAGGCACAATACCTCCCAGAACTCAGTGCAGATAATTCCCACCATGATACGAATTCCTCAACCAAAATCAACTCCTCTGTATTTCATTAGTGAAATATAAAACCTATTCCTGAGCAATTACATAATGTTTGTACATGAAGTGTGCATTACAATCACTACTACTTCTTTTCAAGTAGCTAAATTGTAGCTGCTTTTGATCTTCTCAAAGCCACAATCGTAAACACAAAGCGTTGAGTGACCAGTCTACAGATCCTGTGGAGTAATTGCTGCAGTACTTCTCATGTTCAAATGATGACGCTGCACTGGTTGTTACTGCCTTGTCTGGTTTGACAAAGGTTTGAGACTTCTCCTTCTGTATCTTAATCTTTTTGGGGGGGGGGGGGAGAAACATATAGTCATACAAGATATAGTGGACAGAAAAGAAATCTATAAATTCATGGACTGTTTCCATTGCACTAAGGAGCCGGATGTAGTGACGTCTGTGCTGCAGTAGATATCGGCTCCTTCAGGAAGTCACTGAGGGGTTATCTGTGAGACTTTCGTAAATGACAGTTCTGAACTGAAGAGGAAACAAGGCCTCGACTGACACCTTCCTCCATGTACAGGCTGAACCAATCACAGTGACATTACTCAGTTCGATACAACCCTGAATGGCCTTTGATGTACTTGTTTAAAAAGAATCAATATTAATTGGTTGATGTTACAACCACAAAGAGGGACAGTCTACAATGTAGTTTTGCAGCAGGAGAGAATTAAGAAGCAGAAAATGAAAAATATATGGATGCAGTTAGCAGACAAGCTTGTTCAAGGATGAACTTCTATTTCCAAGACCACCTGTTGATTTTTATGGTTACTGAAAATCAAATCCATGTCTTGTATCAAATCAAAAGCTTCAATGCATAATTGCATACTTTGCCTTTTTTCAATATTTCTTAGAACTCATTCCCATCAATCCCACTTCCAAGTTACACTTATCATTTATTTATTTCAGAGCTATCACGTGAACAAACTTCCTACTAATACAATTGACTTTTCCAGGCCTCCATGTATGGACAAAGGAATTAGGTCAAGCACGCAGCCCTGACAGAAGTCCACTTGGTCAATTAAAGACAGAAAATTTCAAGTACCCTCCACTGCCCTATCACAACCAGTGAAGAGGCCATGTTTCCTGTCAGGCCCAGTCTACTGGAGCCATAGGCAGCCATGGTGTCTACCTACCAACTCTCAGGGGACCACAACATGTAAACATATGCAAACAATCAATTACTTAGCATCAACATAAGGGACAGAGAGGAAAAGAAGCTCGCAATATATTTACTGCTGAAAAATTGAAGGGTCTTTTGGAAGGGTTCATAAAAAGTTTTCCTTTCTCCATTTCTCCCAAGCCATTGTATATTGCATAGATCTATAAAAAATAGAAAAGTAAGATGTCATACATCACATGACACCTTGTGGCTGGTATCTACTTCCAAATCCGTATGTTTGTATACATGTTTTTGTTAAACATTTTCCACATACTACTTACTAGTTTATCTCTTCATTATAATACCAACAGAGACAGTTTTATCAAATAAACTCATGTTTTGTTCCCAGTGCTTGAAGACCTTGAACAAGTTGAGGTTGCTGTGCCAGTTGCAACTGAAAGACAGATGATACCTTGTTGTAAACATGTTCCATTTGAAGCCAGAGGCAGGTTGTGTTTTGGTCTAAACATACTTGTATACATTTGTATGTTGAGGGTAGGTCTTCCTCTTTCCCTTGAACCATATTGAGCATCTCTAAAACTGACCAACCATGACAATTCCAGTGAACCACTATATTAAACATATTCATAGTCAGTAAGTAATGTCAACACTCTCTGCCAACCATGCAGCCTATTTTGCCTTGCTTCTGTTCTTTCCTGTCTTTTATATTTCAAGTCCAACAACCCAGTGATAAAACTTGACCGGCCCTGCCCTGAAGCACCAAATGAGCGTATGCATGCTAGAGATGTTCACTGATAACGATATCACCTCCACTCCACATCAGAAGCCATTATCACTGCAAGGAGTTTAAAATCCTTGATCACTGCCAGCGCTGCTATCTGATGGACAGTCAGAACAGCTTGAACTCATGGACAGACAGACATCAGCAACTTCTGACCATAACCAAGTTTGATCTGTTCCACAAATAAGGACAAATATAGCAGCAGGGGCAAGAATCAAGCCTTTGATGTTCTACAAAACTACAAGCAAACCTTTAAAACACCACTTATCAGCAAGCTAATACTTTTAGCTTACATTCTTTGTTACATGGTATAAGGGGTAATCTGACAGGGCTAGACTGCAACTTTCCAGACTTGACAAAGTTGGTCCTTTTGAGCCAAAAATAAACATGCACATGTTCTGTATTGCTGAAGGATAATACAATCAGGAAGGACTGGTTGAAGGCCATCACCAAACAGTGAAATTCCTTTAAGCATTAACAGGTGGCTGATCAGCAACTGCCAACCAGCAATTTCGTGTTATTTCTACATGTATATCATTCATGATTTCCTTTGGGTATTTGGATCTACAGCATAACTGGAAATAGTTTGTCCAAAAACTGTATCACACAGATTTTTTTGTCACTGTTGACATTTCATGGGGCTGCCTAGGCTAGGTCCTTACATTTCAGTCATAAATGTGTGTGTGGTTTTATTTATGAGCACTTTGCACCAGACTGGGCTAAAAAACAACTCTAAAATTGACCCATTCAACAGTCAGTCTTGAGAGATAAAGAACCTGATCTGTTGTATGTTGTCTGTTGACCTACAAACATGCATGTAGGGCCTTCCTGCAGGAACTTACTGTTTGCCATCGTCTTCATGAAACAATCAGCACTTGCTTCTGTTCTCACAGTTTGTTTATCACAGTTTGTTTAACCTATTAACTTTTAAGACAGTTCCAAGCATACTGAGTTTACTGTAAGGAAGCGTTGTGAAACAGTGGTTGAATTTCACCTTGCCCTTCCCTTATAAGTTGCCTGCCCCCTCTATATAAACTTGGAGATAAGACTGGCATGTTGATCCAGACTACAGATAAGTATCTGGAGGAGGCCTGTTCTGGATACAACTTCCTCTCAAAACACTGATGATGACTTTGAGATTGCTCTACTTGGGGGCTATTTGCCTTCATTATTTTGTCTTCATTAATAAATATTGATGTTGACAGACAAATTACAGAATCGACACGGTGTTTCAACATTGTTTACATCAACTGAGTTGCCATAAATTGTTGTGTGTTATCATCAACATATCTTTGTTCATTTGGCTTGTTTACTTTCCAAAGAAACATAAGGCCAATCACAGAGCAAAATAATTATGTTATTAACTTCTGAGGATAAAACTTTGATGGATCATAAATGCAGCAATTAAGGTTACCCAAGAAACCAGCAGAACCAGGCAAACCATTTAAACTACATCTGATCTCTATAATCAATTTTACTAGCAGACATGCCTGATGTCACTCTCAAGTACTTCCACAATCCTTGTGTCTATCTTGTTTCACTGAAATATTTCTCAGTGAAGAGTTTTGCTTCCCAGCAACTGGTGGGAAAGACACGCTTTCCTTGTTCTCATCTGGAACTTTTCAGCGTAAACATACTCTGATGTTCGTTTTTCCTCACTGCACTAGAGTTTAATTTACAACCAAAACACGTTGAAAGGGTGGGAGAGGTGAATGCACACTTGTATGGCACATGTATACATCCCAAACAGTATTTAGTGAGGGCTTTATTGCAAATGATGATCAGAAAGAATAACAACATCTTTGGGGTACTAAGTAAAATCTTATGAATCAAATAGTCCTTTGCCATAGGCTTTAAAGACACCATAATTCAGAGGTTGTACATTGTACGTGCAATGCTTCAAATGAGTCTGTACTAACTATTCTAAGACTTGTTTCCACCCTTGAACCAAAAGAAAGTATTTTTTGCTTTCAGATAACATTTTCAAGTTTACTATTACTGTCTTCACCCCATAAGGTCAGATAGAGGACAGATGGCACCCAGGTTTTGGAGGATGAACCTTGTGTACATTTCAAAAATTCTATGTGAAGGACATTGCATGGAGCATGAACCAGCGGCCCTGAGGGCGCTAGAAAATATACACAATCTCAGGACCTTAGATGAGGACATCTGAAAGGTGTTTACATCAACTTTGATTTACAGATCAAATACGATTTTCAATTACTGGTGAAATAACATGTGAGGTACTAGATAGAGCAGTTCCGAAAGTACATGTATAATACAAAAATCTTTTCTGAGAGGAATTGCTTAACAGCACTTCTCAAATATGGTGTATGTTTGGAACACCTTTGACTGTATATACCTACATATATCAGATTGCAGCCACTCTGTATAGTGTCAATATTAAAGGAAACATTTACAATATTTGGCCAAAAGAGCAACAAACATTGAAGAGGTGTGACATCACCTGTGTGTAGTATGGAACTTGTAAGTACCTGAAATTGGAGATCTTGTTTGAAAGACATAGTATTCATGTCAACTACTCACAAGTTCTGGTAAATGTATATGTTACATATCCACAAGAAGGGTTTTCTGTGGTGTGAATAGAGTATGGCCATCTAGTGTCTATTGGTTTGCTATTACAACTTTTGAAGCTTAATATCTATATTGTCCTGCAGAATGATTCCACAATCAAGACTTTTCACCAGATTAACTAGATGGCTTTTCAACACTTGACAAGAGATTTGGTAGCTATGGCTTGACAGATTCAGGTTTAGATGGATATCTAGCTACTAAGTGAAAGGTCCTTTGCCATACAAATTAATACTCCATGAACAAAACTTATTGGATGTATATTTCAACAGAAATAGTACTGTGTTGAATTTCCATTTCAAAACAATTTCCAACAACAAGCCCCCCACACACATAGCCACATGTCTTCACCCAGCTGTTTTCTGCCAAACACACAGCAGTGAACTCAATACACCTCAAGACCGAAGACTGAAGTGACCATAATGCAATTTACCAAGGATGTTTATTATTTCACCAAACATTCCCTCAAGTTTGTCTAGACAATTCCTGGACTGGAAAAAAGTTCAACATTGCACTTTGGGCAGCAGTTCTTCAAATTGTTTTCCTTAACAACTGTCAAGACAACTTTCTTAGGTGCAAAAGACACTGTGAGAAATTCCATCTCTGGACACTGTGACCTTGGACATTTCAGATCAATAAACACCCCCTTTTAATTGAATTGAGACAGTGAAAGTTAGTGAAAGTGATTCCATTCTCTTAAGTGGGTGGAATGCCAAGCTAAGGAAGACCTAGGGATGCTCACAGGAAACATAGGATAATCTTTCTTACACAGGGTCTCCACAGTCTAAGCTGTGATGTGAGAAATGCCAAGAACTGACATGTGTTTATTGTTACAGAATCAGTTCTAAATGTTTTAATTAGTGGTTGGGGGAATTTAAACATTTGGGGAATGAATCTGATTGAAAATGAATTATGTTTGGATGAAAGCTATTGTAATAAGAAAATCTTGTTAAATCATTAGTAGTTTTCCTTTTTAAAAGTGGATTTGATTGACATCTGTCATACCTTTTCCACTTAACCGTCTCTCTGCTAGGGGTAACATTTTGGTAGTACGGGATCAAAAGGAGAAACATCATATTGCACCCAGTCCGAGAGATCAGCACTTTTGATTCTAACTACTAACGTTAGTTTAGTTATATTAGTAATAGTATACTACCATGATTTTTTTTGATGACTTCTAACACTCTTAAGAATGTGTTTCCACAATGAAAAGAAATCAGGTGGTCTGTGGTTCACAGCTGGCTATGTTGTATAAATCTATGCAATGTCAACATCAATACAAAGTGTTTGTTGCCTACAATAGATTTGTATCACACAACTGGTGTAATCTTTGTTCCAAAACATAAAGTGACCTTTGAGTGATGTCAACTATTTGCTTCTAACAAATCTGAAGATACATGAATCAATCTACCTGCAATTTGATACTTGTGACAGGTTTAGAGTGAGCCCTGTAAACAGCCCAGAGATTTCATACTACTGACTTGCCTGATGTAGTACAAACCTATCCTCATGTTGACCACAAAAATCCTGCCTGACCTATGAACATCACATCTCCATTCATTGGTACGCTTTGCCATTGGTTGCTGTGTTTGGTGATTGAAAGTCTAATAGCAGAGATCTGTAACATTTCTTTACTTGCCACAAGGAGAGGTCTGGCTAGTGAGGTCTCATCACAGCGGAGGTTTTACTTTGTGAGGAAAGTCAGGATAAGGGTCAGTCATGTCTGCACCACACATGCCTCTCTGTATAAACCACCCAGGGGTCATGGACAGGAAGTGCTCTGATTGGATAAATATTACCTGGATTGAATAAATATTGGGAGGACAGAGGTGGGAAAGGTGAGTCCTGAGGTTCAGGCAGGATGACAGATTGAGGAAATGTGTCCATATTGGGAAGGAGGGGGGGGTGGGTGGCATTTGTACCTAAGCGCCCTTCAGGCAATAACTCTTTGCTATGTCAGTTTTATAGAGATCACTACACTGTTACTTTTATTCAGGTAAGTAATATTGTAATCTTTTGATTGAAAACCATTCACGAAATGAAAGAACATGATATTTTTAAAAATTGTATTTCTTTGCTTTCAGAGTTTCAGGCACATGTATGAGAAGCTTGCTTGTGGTTTTAAAACTTTTTTTCACAGTTCAAACACATAGTACATATAAAAGTATGTAATTTTAGTACGAGTATCAAAATTTCTCTCAACTGTTGTAATCATATCATAGACCCATGATCTTGAAATCCTTGTGATGAGTTTCAGAACTGTGCCACCTGGCTGACCTTTGACAGGCAACTGAGTTGACACTTTTGGTACAGGTGCAGCATTTGGGTCCTGAAGCAAGCTGTCTAATGTTAAGGGTCCTCTGGCATTGTAGGAAGGGTTTAGTACAAATCCAGCACCACTTGGGTTACATAACAGCCTTTCTACAGGGGGACTCATAACCAGCCAAGTAGCAATGAACTCCAGATGTTGTACTGCAACTATGAAGTCCAGGATATCCCAAAAGTCTTTCTGTCTAGACAAGTAATTTTTGAACATGCAAGTTTTAGACCTGAAATTTTGATGGGTCAATTAAACATGAAAGTTGAATGATTGAAAATAATTGGGAAAGATTTAGGTGCAGGACTTTTAACACATGGCCAAATACAGATACTGATATGACAGTTTTAGATCCCAATCGGATGTCAAGGCCTGATCTTCTGGATTAGGGGTGTTATAGGGATTTACATCATTTATTAGTATCTGCACAGACTGGAGTTCAGATGAGTGCATGGTAGGCACTCAAAGACTTCAAGTCTTCATATACCTAAAATTTTCTTTCCATTCACAATCTGTTATATTATGAATCATTAAGATCTAGAGTTCCACAACCCCATTCCTTCACTAACTGATTTTAACCATCACTGCTGATGTATTATGTGTTCCTTATTAGTTATCCAAATAAGGTCCTCTTTTGCATAAATCATAATAGTTGTTCATCACCACCCAAGTAACAGATGTAGACAATCTTAAGTATGACCTTGTCACATGCAAATAAAACGATGACAGAACACCTGTGGAACATATGGTTCTTGACCAGGACCAAACCTGGAGAAATCTCACAAAGGAAATGCCATAAGTCTTGGCAAACAAACTTTGAACAATCTAACCACATGCCGGCTATCTAAGCAAAGCTGGTGATGAAGGATATGTGGTCTTTGTTCTCTCCTACTGAGAAATATTTCTAGGACCTAATACAATCTAAAAAGATAGATGACCTTAATCTAGGGCAGAGCTTTGGAGGAAGTGAACCTCACCAACTCCCCAAGATAGGACCAAAGTTATATGGCATAGCAATTGAGCAAAGCCACCAGTTGTATCCACAATTGATGGTACTAAGTGTTTCTTCTATAAGGTCAAAGGGTGAAGTCCTACCGTCATCAGCATCAGGAGCGATCACGACCTCAGTAGCACCAAACTCCTCCCCGATCCGACCACCCATGGGCATGCTTAGAACAACCTGAAGGGCAACAGTTTTAGGCTTGTTACTATTGCTTTTCATTCATTAGTCTATAAAGATTTGTGGGAATGCTTCTATGCTTTTCAGCCATACTTTCAACAACCTTTTGCATCAGAATAAAACACTTAAACAAATTACATAAAAGTTAAACCTTTTCCCTGTTGCCTAACTTGGTGACCAATACAAATTTGGTGCCAAATAAAGGCCTAGCAGGCTGAGGGTCAAAACACAATGTAGATATAGGCCTGAATTGTGGCCTGAAATATCACAATGTAAATTCACCTAGTCCTGCGCTTAATTCCTCAGTATCTATAAAGCACCACAAATAATGTACAAAGGGAAAATCATCTACATAAACATGTATATGCTAAAATTATAAACATGCACATTGGTTACTGACCTGGAAGGATTCCTCCTCCTCGTACAGCGAATCATCGATGATGACGATGCGGCAGAGCTTCTCGTCCTCTCCCTGGTCAAACCTGACTACAGAGTTGTGGTCCTCGGGTCGGCTGATGTAGTCAGAGTAGGACAGCACCGTGCTGGGGGTGGTGCCTGTAGCTGTGTCTGTGGGGAAGGCAAAAATAAGGTTTCATATATAGAAGTACAGAGAAAACCCATTTTTTCATGATGGCAAAGAGGACAAATGGAATGTACAGTATCCAGTATGTACAGGTCTGCTGTACAATGTACATGTACACATTACATGTGTGTAAGTTCCAAAGTTTTTTTAAAGGTGAAGGCACAGTTATTATAACATTAATTTTCTGGGTCAAGGAGTGAAAAAGGCAGCTACCTTACAAGCCTTGTTCCCTCTTTTAGTTGCTGCTTAATTCCAAACCAAGAGATATTATGATACTTAACATATAACACAAAGATATTGGCAAACACAATGGAATATACAAATACACACCATCATGACATACGTTTTTGGCTCAGGGAAGGCTGTGGTTTGTTGCATAAGCTTTGTCTTATATAAATGAACTAGTAAGTGTCACTGACATCTGTGGAGCCAGCTGATGCTTAATTTAGCCCAACTTCCTGTTAATGTACTAGTGTGACAAATTTGAGTGGGGAGCAATTTAATATCAATTATATATAATCAATGTAATATACATTAGTTTTTTGTACATTCAAACAGAAAATATGCATATAAAGTTATAAAATTTATCCAATGTACACATGTACACATGCGTATACATGCATGCACAATGTGCGTGGAACACATGTAGTTGACACCTTGGAATACTGCCCGGACTCTTTTATCTGACATAATTTGAAACCTAGTATGTAACTTTTCACTCAAGCCAGGAGGCCATCATAAACAAGGGTGAGGCTGATAACAATCTTTTTGCCTATAATTGCAAAATTTACTGCTGGTAACATCATCCCAAGTTATTCCACTGCAGGTTAGGGGGCAGGGACAACACCCCAATTAAGTCATAACATGGCCCAGGCTGTGCCCTGTTTCATGATGCATGATGATAGGTTTGTGTTTCGCTGAAACAGGAAACTATAATGCCCCAAATTATTGATACATCCTAGCTTTTCATATCATCAAATTACATTTAAATATGTTTCATACAGTTTAAGCTGAAGTAAAAATGCTGTTTCGTAAGGCACTTCTTTCAAGAATTCCAAATGACCAAAGAAACAACAAAATTAGAAGATTTTGAAATACAGTATCAAGTTTGATTGATTTATTGGAATCTAAATCAATGCTTCTACTTCATTCACAGCACCCTCTTGATTTGGTGCCAGTTGTGTCAGACATTCCCTCTAATCTGTATCCAACAGAGCTTGATTTTCTATTCCGGATTTCTCATTTTAAGTCATCATCTTTTGAAACAGGTGCGAATAAATAACATCCTTTATGCATCACCTTCTGTGCCATATTCAGAACCAAACAACTATGGAACAACGTTTAACAGTATTTTGATGAACTTGGATGAACTTAGGTAAGCCCCTTGCTGGTCTACCGCACACACGGGCACAGCATTTGGGATCACCACAATAGTATAACTTTCCCATCACAACTGACAAGGTTCCCCAAGGTTGCAGGAGTTACTAATCCGGTTATCCTATCTAGGAACTAAAAATTGCCCTCAAGGCATGAGTCTCATCTAGAAAGGAATCTAACCTTGCACTTGAGAATAATTCCCCAACAATAGGTCTGTGTTTTGTTCTCTAGCTGAGCCATGCTGGATATGCTATAGGTGTCAGATTTGATTCATCTGGAGGACCCAATGGCACCTGCAGTCACCTTCAAAGTCAAAGTTGTCAGATTGGATTGATTGCCTGCGTGATTTGTTATGGCTTCTTAGCGGTGATCAGTTTAGTATAACTGCTGTAGGGTTGGTTGAGGTTAAAGCAGCACTGGTTATGTACGTGATATCTTGGAATTCCTTCACGCACCACAGACTTTTAACTTGTCCAAGGGAAAAGAAGTCTAAGTAAGTAAAGGAAGAGAAGACGCCCACTTTTGAATCTAACTTGCAGCAGACATTTTGTATGACTTCCTGAATCATGTCCCACAGCTGGACTACATGGTGTACATTGCCTGCACCATGGTTATAGTGTCAAGTGCATTTTTGTCACTAAAAAAAAAAACATCACTCAACAAGCTTCAAGGTATCAAGCAAACAGCTCAAGAAAAATGGGAGCCAAAGTACCAGTTTGTTCATTTTCCAAACAAACGGTAAACAACAGGAGTACTCTAGGGTTCGTCTCTTTCTGTGGTGAACAAATTTCAACAATGGTAACGGTATGGAGTTAACATTTAGAGGATATGGCTCACCACTATTTATGCCATCATTCAGCAATGTGAGGGGATGGAATGACATGGTTCCCACGAGGAAAAATGCAGCTTTTCCCACGGAAGGCCACATAATTTCAGTAGCACAATTGTTGCGCACTGGAAAATGTCACAATAACACTTCAACAACTTTTCTAAAGCAATAAAGGATCTACTTCGAATTCCTGACCCTATGGATTTTTCGGACATACTAGTAAGTCTTGCTTTTCATTTCATTTGTAGTTGGATGGCTTTGTTAGAGTTTCTAAAAGTTGCTTTGGAAATTCTACACCTTCAAAAAAATTGTAGTTTATGTGAGACAAATTGCAGGTGGGCTGGTTTGATGTCCAGACAAACAGCCATGAAATGATATTAAGTGCCTCACATTTTGGTCTTGTTTTGTGACACATAAATGTTATTGTACTCATATATTAACCATCTGATATCATCTCGTAATATCTGACCTTAAAACATAGCCATCCATGAATTAATGAAATAATATAACTACTTCTTTGGCCTTATTTCATTTTGAAAAAAAAATCAGTGATAAATTTTGAATTTCAGCAGAACTGAAAACTTGTAATCATTAGTTGCCATGGTTTCAACAGTTCATTTGGAACAGCATTTCAGAGTGAATGACTCCGAGGTCTCCAGTACAACACCGACCCAATTAAAAGTCCCAGGTTGGTTGGAACAAACTCAAGCTCAAGTTTTGTCTGGCTGACTTCCAGCCAAGGACAGACTCCCTGCCAGAAATCTGACTACTTGGTGGTTGCAAGACACAGCCAGCTCCACTTAGTCAGTGATGCTGGATTTAGTGAGTGGTAGTACTGAACATCAGCCTGCAAATCACTGAGTATCAGCCATCACTATCCATTAAGTCTTCCCACAGTAATGTACCTGACAAGTGTTTTCTATGACGTACACACTGCATTTTTGTCTCAAGTGCTGCTAAAACAACTTAACATAATATTAGTGAACGTTCTGCCAAGTTGCTTTGTTAAAATTCTTTCAAGTCAGTTAGTGTTGAGGTAGCTGGTACTTAAGCCACGAGGAACATTCTAAAGAAGCTGAGCTAACAGCCTCTCCAAGAAGGGTTCCAACATCATGTTTTCAGAGTAATCTCAACACTGAAAAGGATTTGAACAATGCCATTTCAACACAAAGTTTGTTTAGAGTGCCAGAATATCAGCTTTTAGGAGTTTTCATGGTATTATTGTTTGGGTTACATTGAACAGTTGCTGCTGCTTATATACAAAATTTAATGTTGAAAGAAGAGGTGGCTGTCTTCCAATGGGAAAGTAAGAATTTGTTAAGCTACATCTATTTGCAGTAAATATATGAACTAAAGGTGATCTTTTTTCCTACTGGTCTCAAGTGGTCATTTACATAGAGCAGTAACAATGTTTACTGACCCGAAATTAACTGGGTGAAAAATAATCAGACCGGGGTTAGAACACTGCACCCAGAGATCTAGAGTGGATCTTTATTGCAGGGAAACTTAGCAGACTCCATAATTGGACAATCATTAAAATGAGACAGCTGGGAGTTGTCTTTAGTTAGTGTACCACATATAGGGCTTCCTGTAATGATGTAGTAGGGAGGGAGCTAGGTGGGATACATTTCGATTTTAACTTATTTCATGCAAGGAGGTTAAAAATGTTTTTAACCTCCTTGTATCATGTAAAATATGTGATTATTAAATTAGTTGGCATGGTGGGCTGTCTCAATCTCATATCCCAACTGAGGGAATACAGGTTTGCATGTGACCTGGGGTTTAATTAGAACACTGGCTAGGTCAAAGTCAAACTCTACTTTCTCCCCCAGATTGGTAACTATGGCACACTAACTGACTAAGCAAAGTACTCCTGTTTCTGGCATGCCAAATTACAGTTCATTCATACAAGGATTTTGACCCTATTTCAACCTCCTTGATTCATATAGAGGTCCACCTATAAACATCAACTCCAAGTTACCATATGCTTCTTTCCTTTGGCTGTTGTTAGTCCTTTCTCCACATACACAATCTTAGGATGTAGCATTTTAAAATTTTACTGCCTCTGTTTAAGTGGTCTCTCTGGGATTTGTTAGTGCTTGACTTCAATCACCCTCAGTCTAATCATACTAATGTTTTTCTTGGCAACTCTTACAAACTTTTTTTCAAAGCACAGCTGATATGCACTCTGATCAATTAAGTTGGTTTTTAGACCCTATCTTTAACTGGATATAATTTCTTATATACTAAACTTTATTGAAAGTACCATACCTAGTACCTCCCAAGTTGAATTCAATATCTGATTTGCTGAAACAAGAGAGCTTTTGCCATTTAAGGGATTTGGAAAGTAGTACTTAACAAGCAAACTATAGAGATTGTGTCTGAAAGGAAGTTCTCTGACAGCTAGTTGCTTCTGGCTGTGTGCCAAGGAACTCTTATGTAGGTCACTGGAAACCAAGACAGGAAGAAGCAGACACCTTCTTCCTCAAGTTTAGAAGCTTGGAAAACTGACATCTCTTAATGAAATTATGCCAGATCTGTTACATTTTGTGATGCATTGTGCAATTGAGAACTAAACTTGCTCTATGGTGTATGTTTCAGGACAATTGGATAATTGTAAAATGGGGGAAAACAGCTTTAGGGTCTCTTTATCCTTCATTACTATGAAGGATTGACAGTTCCATGTGCAACCGCCGGGCCATAAGTCAACTGTATGTTTTGTCTAAACCTCTAGTTATTACTCTTTTTATAAGATTTAAGACATGTTGAGCGAACATGCAGGAACCCTTAAGAAGGTTTGGCAGATTCACAGAAGAACACAAATCTTTTAGCCTTGCACCTTGACTTCCAAAGACCATCCGTTAACTGAAAAGCTCTGGACCAGCTGCCCAAAGATTTTGCTACAGGCCATTTTTTTTAGTTCAAAGGCTCAAGTAAAGAGCTGTGCTTAGAGACAAATTTGTGTCCTAGATTTGTGTCCTTCACCAGTACATGACCCATTGTATACCTGGATTGATCATGATACCAGACGTTATGTGTAATTAACTCATTAATTATTTTCCTTTTGTGTTTTCACAAACAAGTTCACAAGGTGTGTGGAAATCTGATAGGTGACCTAGGAGAGACCGCAAAGCAAACAAAGAACGAAAAGAAAATAACGCTTTTCTATGGCGAAGTATCATTTAGACTAAACACGAGGGGAACAAAGTGGGGGGGTCAAGCCACCAATGTTCCTGCTTATTGTGTGTTACTCATTTTATCGTGGGAACGTCTTAACTTTAAACAATACAGGCTAGTGAACAATATGCAGGTAACAAGTTGTCAGAGTAAAGGTGATACGAAGGCTAAATATTGACTTTTCACAGGTCATCAAAACAAACCAAGCCTTTGGGTGACAATTTTGAAGGCTACAATGCCTTGGCATGCACTTGGAGGTAAAAAGGTCATGGGATAGTAAGAACAGTCTGATTTTTTACCTCCTTGGTCAGACTGACTCCTTCATAATAGGTTTATTTTCACTGTCCCATACCTGGTTTTGTAGAGCAGACCACCATCAGCTCCTTACTGATGTCTCCCTTCCTCTTGATGGGGATGAGCAGCTCTCCAATGTCCTCCTCCACAACATACTGCTCATCAGGAATGTACACTGTGGACTCTGTAAACATAGATGGCATAAGTCTTGTGTTAGTCCAAGATTTGCTTAACTGTAACATGTAATGTGGACTCGAATGTATTGTTGGTTACTGATTATCAGATGAATTTTTCATTTCCTACTCTATGAGTATCAACAGCATCAAAGACTTGTGGCAGCTCTCACTAATATGTATTTCGTACTATGTATGTAAAAATTGTGTGTATAGACCTATAAGACTCATTACGACTTGTGATGTAAACTGTATCTCTGTTATATACTTTGTCTAACCTTTGCCTCTTCCCTCATGACCTCAATGAAAAGCGGCCTGCAGGCTGATTTGAGCTTTCACGAATAGACAAAAGGTTCAATCAAAAACTTTCTGGACCACACTGACCGTCAGACCCATCTGTGATTTCCACCACGGCTCTGTCGGGATACTCCAACACCCCCATGAAGGGCTCTGACAGCACGATGGTGAAGGTTTCTGACCGCTCGAACGTGTCGTCCTTCAGGATGCGGATCTTGAGCTTGCCGCTCGTCTGTCCGGGGTTGAACTGGACCTGCCTGTTGGCCCGACTGGTGAAGTCCTCACCCTTCTCAGCTGTGCCATCTTCTGTGTTAATGGCTAGAAAAGGGAAAACACAACATTGACACAATGACATAATCGACATTTGTGTTTAACATGTAGAATCGTCACCATTTAACTTAATTTCATTCTCATAATTAGAAGAAATGCAAACATACTGTTTTATATTATGTTCATCATCTCATCAGTCTGTAGACTAATTATAAACCATGATTGGCATTTGATCAGCTTTGGTGACAAGATAAAATCTACACAAAAATTTTAAAACAAAAGAGTAATCTTTCAGATATTGGCTTTTTAAGTTTTAAACTTATGTATATTGTATGTATCACTTACTGACGAAGGCCGTCTCCCCCAGGTAGCCCCTCCTGTTAAGGTTGATGACCAGGTACTTGGTGTTCTCATCTACAGTATACTGGTCCTTCTCCACAGAGATCCAGCACCAGTTCAGTCGGAACACCTGGTTCGGCAGGGCGTTTCCACCTGTGGAATCAATCAATCAATATATTAGTAACTGGTTTATTTCACAACATAGTGACAGTACCTAGTATATGTAGCTGCTTAAATTATGTTCAAACTGAATTCAAACTTGTATTACAACATTTTGTTTTAGGAGGGATAAGTCCATAGGATAAGTTGACCTACATATAAAATCGTCAAATCAGTTACAAACATGGTTTTTGACAGTATTAAGGTCTTGGTTATCTGTTCATTTTTCTATCTATGGTATTATCAGTCAAAGCATTAGGCTATCAAGGCTGTCAAGTCTAAGGCACAAGCACAAGCTGCAGTCATGGACAAGTCAGGTTGGTGTCTAGTCCATCCAGAAATTCTATGGATGAAAATTCTGTCTTGAATCTTTGAGAGAAGAGCTGCACATCATCATCTGTTACATGGAGCTTCTCTTCAACAGGTCAAGCCAAGAGGTGGCCTCCTTATTTGTCCGTCAGGTCACACCCAATGGCTTAAAAATAAATACATCCTTCCAGTTGATCGGATTCAAAACTGTGACCAGTAAGCAACCAAGCATTTTTATCTCAGCTTATTTTTTTACGTCAAGATTTACAGCTTTATGGAAGTAAGACTGTGGTCTGTCCCTATTTTACTTCCCAGTCTTTTGAACTGGATGTTTGACAACAAAATACCGACTGTGATTACTACTATGTGTCCTCAGACTTTCCATCCAATTAACCTGGATCAGGACACACCAGACCCATGTTTCTTGTCCCATTTCTTAAGGATGGTAAACCTGACCCTAACTATAGCCTGCTGCACAAAATACATTCAACCTTATGCCCCCACCTTGAGGGTCCACCTGACCACTCAGCATGGGATGTTGTCTCAGAAAACAAACTGAATATTGAAGGGAAATCTCCCACTCAATGTTCATTAGATGATGTCATGTCAATCTCAAAATTCAAGATAAGTACTGACCAGCGATTAACTGTGCAAACAAGCAACTGGAATAGCAAATGGCTGATACTGTATGGAAAATGTACAATTTGAGATACTGATTTAAAAGTAATTTTCAAAGGAGCCACCTGGGCTGATACAACATAAAAGTCTCCATATACATTAGCTTTCTCCTTCCTTGCCGTATCTACCACTGTTTTGTTCAGCTCGCAATATGTGTTCAACAAAAGTATGCTCCAAATAGGTTGATTTGCTGTCATTTCCGTCTTGCCGTCCACAAACCCTATGCAAACCTTCCTTTAACTTTCAACTTGCCAAGGTAGGATTCTGGCATCAAATTTTTATTGGAAACAGGGTTTGGCAGTAGGGAGCTACAAGAGGGTTAAATGCAATTTGTGTTCAAGTTCTACAACAATAAGCTCATCTTAAAAGGATCCCAGCTGCCCTATTTTAGACTGATGTTCAAGTCCAGTCCTTTGGCAGTGCACTTTAATTCATGACAATCTCAGCCCTTCGTCTGTCCCAACATCCATTTGATGGATGGGTAGGCAAAGTTTACCTTTACAACACCAGGCAGTTTGGTATGAAATGTTGGTGCAAACTGACAATAAACAAGGGGAATCACACTCTTCCCTTTGTCTGACATCCATGCCTTGAACTCTTCTGTTTGATGTGGGTCTTAGCTAATTGAGAAACATTGTTGTGGTTGAAAAAGTAAGGAGTTTAGGGTTCAACTAAGAGGAGGTGGATCATTCTCTTCAATATATGAAAGTATGGAAAACTCTTCAATGATTTCGGGAAGGACTGTTTTCCTTTACCTTTGGTTATGAACACCTTTGATCAATCCTCTTCTAGCTGCTCACAAAAGGACTGTGGCCGTCCAAGATAAATGATGTCAGTACAGTATCACTAAACCCTTTTTTTTGTAACAGTTGATCAGAGTTCTGTCAAAGCTTACAGCAAAAGCATGCCACTGTTATGATGTTATAAGGCTTCCATGTACTGATTTTTGGGGGGATTTGTAGTCAAACTCAGAGGCAAAAGCATGCCAACATTGTTATAAGACCACTTCTATGCGCAGCGCTAGCAAATGCTTGATATGCTTAATGTATATCACCTGTGCCTGGGGAGCAGTTCCATGTTGATGCAGAGTCATCATCAGGAGAGGAGGATAGACAGACAAAGGGAAGTACGAAGGGGAGACACACAAGAGAAACAGAGAGAAGAAAATGTAAAAGGGCTTTTCCAGAAAAAAAAAACAGAGGACAAGAAAGCATTTTATCTGAAATATCTGATTCCATTTTTTATTTCTGCATTAGATGGAGAATATAGTGTCATTACATATACATGCCATCTTGTCCTTTCAAAACAATGTTATGTTGTTTTAATTCTAGAAAAGCCCCAATGAACAATCTTTTAGTTGTCATTTCAACACACCCTTGGACACACCCTATGAAGATAAACCCTATTAAAACTACATTCTGCATGTGTAGAAACAAAAATGTTTCCCCACATAATATTTTTGCACCAGCATATGGAGCTTGTCCTCGCTTTTTGGAAAGTGTGGCGGGACTATGATACCTGACATACGAAAATAAACAGATAACGCATGGACAGTTTCCGAGCCACGTAATGGACAAGGTTAAGTTCAGGGTCCACGCTCCCGCTGTTTTTCTCTCGCTGTTGGTTTAGACAATGTCTGTGGTATGATGCGCATAACCAGTCACGACGTGGAAGTCAGGCCACATTAAATAATAGCCACCTCTTATGTGCTGTTTGTTACAGGGCAACGTATTTAGTCTTTAACAGTTCATGTGGAAGGTTATGGCGTGTTACCAGCTTGAATGGCTACCAGAAAATCGGTCTGAGATTTAGCATTGTTCGGATTCTGTCAGCTCCTATTGGCTTAGCTAAAGATTGTTCTGAACATTTATCAACTTCAAATCAAGAGGACCACCATGGATGGAGTTTTCTTTCTAATTGTTACATTCACTAATTGGCAATACAGTAAATCCGTATGAAAAAGACATGGACTTTTTTGGTACTACTATCTAAAGAACCAGAACTTAATACTGAAATGAAACACTGTTTTCCCAGATGGAAAGCTCTAACTTTCTCTTTAGTCTCGTACTAATAAATGTAAATAGCTAGCATCTTATCTGGACATTGTAAAGTGTTTTCCCAACTGAGCCATAGAGAACATACTCCCTGTGTGGGAGCCTTGACAACTGTCAGCAGAGACAGGGAACCACAAGATACAAAATAAATTGAGGCCATGGTCAGAGGGTTGAGTGAACTGCATTAGCACTGACTTGCTGTGGGAGGGGATCCTAAGATTAAGGCTGTTTACATAGAAGATAATGCTTTAGAAGGTCTTACCAGAAAATCTAGGCTTTTAGGTCTAGAATTCCTTAGGTCACAAAGATTGTACCTCCAAGGGTTTGACACAAGGCAGAGGGAGAACTTTCTTTTCACAAACAGAGACATTCCTTAAGGTATTCTCAAGATCTGCAGGGATTTCTGACTCGTAACTATATAATACTTCATCCAACTGTTGGGAGAATATTCATTCGTCTCTGTTGTAGAGAAAAGTATGCACATGTATCTTACTTAGTGTATTTAGTATCATCATCATCATCCGGGTATCATCATAGTATACTGTATCAGTAAACACGTTTTGCTTTTCTGCAGATGCCTGGACCAGCTTTGATCAAAAAGGTAACATTCATGACCCATGGCCAAGTTCTGGGAGATCTTTACTAAAGGCTTTAGTTTAAGGACAATGTGTGACTGCAATCTGATCTCAGAATTTACCTTAGTTTTATGTCGTCCAGAAATATCTGAAACCTGATCCAGTGTGATGCCACGATTTGTTAGGACTACCATCATGAGACCAATCCCAGAACCCCTCATTACATCAATAATGTCTCCCCGACCTTGAACATGACTTTCACACCATGTGATCTGTCACCTAACAACTCCCAAGTTTTCTCAGGACAGCGACCAACCACCGGGCGAAACAGCAGGGCGATCTCTGGGAAAATCTCGCCCAGACAAAACAACATCCTTATCTTATTGCCTCGATATTGGATGAATGACAGGACTGAAAGACATGCTAAGACCAAGGACACTGGTAAATCTACCTACAGATACCAGACCAGTAAAATACGACCAGATACATGTACCAGGCTCCCAAAATACGACCAGTGCAACACCTTATCCAAATGTGAAAATATTTGCCACAAATAAACAAAATGGATTTACGGCTTGATAAGAAAGAAAGGTAAGGTGCCATCTGATATCTTTATCAAAGCGATGACAACAGTTCCTTATCTGTTTTCAGTACACACAGTCTTATGTAATCTTAAAAAGTGCATACCAAGAAGACAGGCAAGGTGTAAGCATTGCATCTCTGGTGATGGAAGGAAACAAAAAGGTCCACAGTGTATTTCCAAGAATGATGACTGTTTACATACTACATGTACCAGACATACTAACAACAATACACTTCAATTATTTTAGAATTTCGTGAAAACCCTTCTCTTATCAGGAAGTGTGCTGGGTTCTCTTAAACATACTCAAGGTGTTTTTCTCCTGAAATATCAGCATACACAACAGAATCTTGCCAGCATTGTTCAGGTTACATGGCAAGGATAACAACCTTGAAGTTTAGAAGCAGTACTCACTAACCATTAGACCATAGTGCCTAGAACACACAGTTAGTTTAAACACCTCTCAACAAATAACATGTTTTCCTTTCAAATCTTTGGTTTTATTCCATGAAGTCCATTCTGCCAAGTACACAATCACATCGAGCCTTCTCCCCCTGGCGACAACTCAGTTGCTAGGATAAACAGTTCACGACAGGCTGCCGGGGCCAAGGCCGGCCAGACACACAGCTCTGCTGATAGATGGAAGACAGACGACCGCACTCAGAACTGATCACTGTGAGATAGAGGGATGGCTATGAACTTGACTTTGGAGCAACGCCCCACCTTGTTACAAATCAGCCCACACGTGAGGCACCCAGCCATTACGTAGCCTCAATACCTGGCTTCAGGCTGCGTTTCAAGTTTTGGCTCCCACTGGACATGGGAATGACTCTCACTATGTTAAATGTCAGCCCAAACACAAGAGGCAACCTTAGCTTCCAACAGGTAGTCTCTATAGACTATACCATGTTCCAGGCTTCTCACAATGTTTAAATTGTGCCATGTTGCTGATCACTGGCCATGTAGTTCTTTTTTTACTGCCACCATCCATATTCTGTTGTGTGGCATAGCCTAGTGGTAGCCTAGTGGTCCTAGAATCCATCCGACTTTTCTTCAAATGCTTTTCACAAATTTTGTTTAATCAAGAATAGTCTATTTTAGCTACAAATACATGTTTTGTGCACTAAGTTCAATGTATATATACATGTATGTACTACCAAGACAGGCCTATTAGATACACTTTTGTAAGTAGAACTTCAGACTGACATCGCTAAGAATGACAACATCATATCCTTGTGTAGTTTACACAAAGTCAAGGAAATTATACAACAAGTCTGAGCTCAAGTGTGAACTTCCGTCTAACCTGCTGGGATGAGTCTAGACAGAAGGGACTGTTTCTTCCTGAGGTAACTTCAGGTAATGATTGACAAGATGAGAGGTTGTGCTACATGTGATGGAAAACACCTGATGCTCATCAAAATGATCATTTAAACTTTAAAGGGGTAAAACAACAAAAAGCTGCTGTCAAGTACCACTGCACACCTCCTGACGACATTGTGATTCTATGATTATAATATAAGCAATATTGTTTGGATATATCAGCATTGTACAACAAAAAAGAACATTGTTCTTCATCATCAAGTTCAACTGTTTTTGCACATTTCCACAAATTTTGGATGTTTCCTATAGTGACAAATAGTTTTACCACAGGCTTTATACCATGACCTTAAAAGTGCAATACAAAATGCAACTTAATTTGCATTTAGAAAAAAATACAGGTCACTTTTAATACAAAATGGGTTCAGATGCAAGCATACCAATACATTAAAGCTTACTAAAAACAAGAAAGATCTAGCCATATTCTTGGGTAGCAACATCCCCTAGTAAGTAACTGTATCTGTATCTGTATCTGTATCTATATAGCCGGTATAACCGCCGTTCGGCGTAACACACCAGCTTCGCAGGCACGCGGCGCGGCAGCAGCTGGTTATATTACACCGAACGACTCATTACACCTACCTTTTGCACATCTATCTGCAAGCGTTCTTTAAAACTACCCAGAGAAGATGCCCCTACTGTACTTGGTGATAACAAATTCCACTCTACGATAGTTCTGGGAAAGTACGAATTTTTGAACACATCAATCCTAGGTTGGTAACTCTGGTATTTGAATGCATGACTGTTTCTTGTTCTTTTTTGAGCTGGTATTAGATACTTATCAGTTGGTACGTCCACCAGTTTATTGGTCATTTTGTACATCATGGAAAGTCTGGACATTTTCCTTCTATCTTCAAGTGACATCCTCTGGACATTTTCCTTCTATCTTCAAGTGACATCCACTGCAAATCTGTTTTCATTTTGGTAACACTAGAATCCCTGTTATAGTTGTTTGTGCAGAATCGGGCAGCTTGGTTCTGTACCCTTTCAAGTTTATCTTTGTCTTTCTTTGTATACGGGTCCCATACTGTGGCAGCATATTCAAGGTTAGGTCTTACTAGTGACGTGTATGCAAGTGATTTTACCCTGGTTGGGCATGCCCACAGGTTGCGTTTGATTACTCCCAATGTCTGTTTTGCCTTGGTTGTTATTTTGTTAACATGGACACCCCACTTCAGCCCAGTTGTTAATGTAACACCCAGGTATGGGTGGGTTTTTGTGGTTTCTAATGTCTGACCACAAAACTGGTAAGGGGACACATTTGGTGTGCGTTTGTTCGTTATGTGCATGATATAGCACTTATCAGGATTGAACTGCATAAGCCATTTCCTTTGCCATTCTTCCAGGGTGTTCAGATCTTTCTGAAGAACTTGTGAATCATTTTGTGTGGATACCTCTATATATAACAGACAATCATCGGCGAATAACCTCACACTTGAATCGAGCTGGTCTGGCAAGTCGTTTATGTACAAGAGGAAGAGCAATGGTCCCAGCACAGTCCCTTGTGGGACTCCCGACGCTACTTTAACTGGAGCTGAGGCCTTCCCTTCCACCACTACCGTTTGCTCTCTATTCGTCAGGAAAGCCTTCAGCCAGTTAAGTGTAGTACCTTGAATTCCATAGAACTCCAGTTTTGATATGAGTCTGTTATGTGGGACTTTATCGAAGGCTTTAGTGAAATCGAGTATTGCTAGATCCACCTGTCTTTTATTGTTCAGTGCCCCAGCTATGTCGTGAACTGTTAAAATAAGCTGTGTTTCTGTGGATCGCTTTGCTCTGAAACCATGCTGGTAGTCCGTTAGTATATTGTGGCCTTCTAAGTGTTTCATGATATGGCTGTGGATAATGTGTTCCAGTAGTTTACAGGAAATACTGGTGAGTGAAACAGGTCTGTAGTTACTAGGGATCGCTCTATCTCCCTTTTTGAAAATGGCGCATATATTTGCATCTCTCCAGTCTTTGGGGATTTCTCCTGTGTCAAGCGATTGTTGGAAAATGTTGGTTAAAACAGGTGCGATTTCACTGGCTGTCATTTTGAGGAACCAAGGAGGTATTTGGTCTGGCCCGGATGCTTTGGAGGGATTGAGGCCTTGCAACATTTTTTCAACACCATAAGTAGAAACTTCTATTTGTTCCATAGGAGGGGTGCAGGGATTCCCGAGGGATGGCATGTCTGTAGTGTCTTCTTCTGTGAATACACTTTTAAACTGTGAACTGAGTGCCTCTGCTTTTTTCTCACTGTCACTGATAATGGTACTCCCCACCTTTAAAGCTTACTGTATCCAATAATGGTCTACAGACAGAACCATAGTTCTGCTGACATGCAAAATCCAGTCATCAACAAACCAAGCAATGCTTATTTGAACAATTAATCACATTACCTTGATATTGTTAAGTTGCCTATATCAGAATTTATGACAAGGCCTGTTACAGATTTGGACCACAAGACTTTCATGTGAAGAACATCACATCTATGAAATGCAGATGCTCATTTATACCTGATATCTTGTATCTAATCTAGTCAGTTGGTGGATACTTCAAGATAGTATGACAGTCTCATCCTCCTAACCTTGAGTTTGACCTTTGTGCACAATGTAACAGCAGACAGGACAGTGTGCTGGACAGTGTTTTGCTAATAGATTCCTTGTGCGACATTTTTCTTACAAACACCTGTTAGCATTCAGCGGTTGGGAACTAATAAAACTTCTACGGATTCATCATACTTTCCAACAGCAAAATTGAACAAGTTTAGCCTTGCAAATGAGAAATCATATTTTTGTACCATTTTGGTTTTAGAAAACTGAAAAAATGACTTCTTTTCTTTAGAACAGAAGCTCCATCTGATTTTTACACGTTTCGCGACTTCTTTCCATGCTTCCATCATACTATTGCACTTTTGGGGCTGTGTGTAAAGATATCTTGGACCAGGCATGTTTTAACTAAGCTAAGACCCATCAGAAATTCCAAACAAACAGAGGGAGAAGTAAAGCTTTAGTTTGGCAATCTCCGTATTTCTTCCTGTGAGTGAGTGGCGGTGGATTTATGTTACAGAAGAGGTCCGTCTACTAAGGTGGACCGGAAGACGACAAATTCACACTGCTGTCAAACAATAGCGATAAAGTTGGTTCTGTGGAATAAGAAATCATGTATACATACAGCCTAAAAATAAACGAACAGCTGTGTTTAGGCTTGTGCACGGACCCGTCAAGTAAAGAAAGAGCACTAGATGTCTGTATAATATAGCACTAGATGTCATATCAAAATATAACGTATGTTTGCATGTATTATTCATATCACAGATCTGCCACTGCATGAAAGTATTTGCACACAGGAAATATATGGGCTGCTCTTCAGTTGCCATAACAAATGATTTTCCAACCAGAAGACGGCCCAGCCCAAAGGGATGAGAAAGAGGAGAAAGTTGTCTTCTCCCATCCTTCAGACCTCTGGCCCACATGTGAACTTGACCTCCAGTAATTACCCCTCCAGGGCACCGTTAGATAAGCAGACGCACTTGGACTAGCTGATGACAGACTGGGCTAGACTCTGTATCTCTGCCAGCCACACTTTCATAAATGACAAGACTCGTCCAACGCCGGAAAAGTGCTGTCTTCACAATTTCTCACGCTTTTATCTATCTTTAAAAAGACAGCACAATCATGTCCTTTATAAGTTAAATGTTATTTGACTCTGAGGACAAAGGTTTTAACTTGTTCTTTTAACACAAAACCAAGGGAACCCTTTCCAAGGCACAATCAAAGCATACGGTGGGCCTTTTACTTGTTTTCTTCACCTCCTTCCTCACATAAACAGGAAACTTTAGTCTAAATCAGGCTGGGTAACACTTGTCATCTTTTCTGAAGTGTTTATCTGACCAGCATAAACTAACATTCAAAACAGAGTGGGATACTTATGCTTTTTAGGCCAGTGAATGCAATTCATAAACAACCCAGTTGTCTGACCATAGCCAAGAAGGGATGGTTGCCATCATGCTACAATTGTATTACATGGCTATGGTTAAAAGGCTAGTTGGCAAGGATATGGATGTCATGTTCTAGATGGACAAGTTCATTAAAACTATCTTAATCTTTCTAGCCAAGAAAGGATATCCTGTTCTGTAATGGAGCCAACTTTCCTATTAAGGCAGCATTAAGAGATGTGCGTGAGACAGCAATGGTAGATAAAGGCCCCCATTCTTAAAATGAAGACAACCAAACAATCCTTTCTGTGTTGAAATCTTAAGATAGATCATCCTTTACCTAAACAAATGATGCTGTGTTATAAGGCGCTCTTTCAACTTCAGTTCTTTCTATGCCTATGCCTATGTGGCACCAATCAGAATGTTTTCTATCAGAATGCTATCAATATTTCCCTCCTAACATCTGCTTGATGATAAGCACATCTGGCCACTGTTGTCTGTGAACTTGCATGACCTCACGACCAGTTCAAAAGGGCTTGGCTCATGTTTGGTCAGCCTGTTAAAGGTGCACATGTTAGGAACAGTAAATCATAGTCATGTTGAAAGATGAATCCATCCTGGATCACTGTCCATATTTCAGTTGAACTTTTTTAAACATCCTTTCCATTCCTCCAAGTTTTGATGACAGGATGACACAGACGTCTACATTGATTTTTATCAGTGTGTACATATTACATATGATATCTAAAAAAAGAGTTGCAAATTCATACAAGAATTTTGCATATTGGGTGCCCTTGGATGAAGTCTGAATCATGTTAAGTGCATGTAGGCGTGTGTGTCAATTTATGGCACTACTGGCGAACGTAAATATACCATTAAACATTGCCAGGTACAACTCCACCCACCCACACTCCACCCGGCCCCATGCAGACCCTCTATTATGCATATATAGTAAATAAGAAAAAAGAGGGAGTGAAAAGAGTGGGTGTGCGCAGCAAGCCTATTTATATTAAACTTACAAATTTTCAACAGTCTACGGATTACTTTGTTCTGACTGTGTTTATTTGTACTGAGCTGTAACTTCTCCTTAATCTAAACTGTAAGCTGCTTTTGAAGAGCCGCAGTGCATGTTCAGCCCATGAACTTTTCACCTCAGTCAGACTTCACTGGTGGTGCCCGAAAATGATGGCCAGGTATGATGAAGGCAGCTGACAGTTGATCTGAAGACCGAGCTGTTATATCACCTCTTAAAAATCCATTTTGCTTTCTACCAAAACCACCATGATACCCCACACACATGCAGAAATCACAAAAACTGATATCATATTTCTAGACAAGTTTCATCACCTACTCTTATCAGCTAACATAAACATTGAAACCTTCCTGCAATAAGTTTTTGACAGAGCCCCTATTGTCTAACTTTCTGTCTGCATAATCCTTGTACAAGCAGACAGCCATGAAAATATTTTGAGAAGCAAGGATATCATATCCTGGGTGATCCCATATCAATAGGTTGGGAGGTAACTCTCTGACATTTAGTTATTCTAGAAGCCTGGTGTGTGGTACATCACCTTTGGACATTAAAACATTTCCAAAACTGACAACAACAACTAATTGTTCATTCTTTACAACTG
Organism: Branchiostoma floridae; assembly: GCF_000003815.2. Lineage (NCBI taxonomy): Eukaryota > Metazoa > Chordata > Leptocardii > Amphioxiformes > Branchiostomatidae > Branchiostoma > Branchiostoma floridae. The sequence continues at coordinate 10,453,833 of NC_049985.1, read as the reverse complement.
GTAGTTACATGTTAGCCTGATTAAATCTCGCTTATAGCAGCCCGCCCAACGTCCGCCGGGGAGGGGCCAGTTACAGCCCTGGACAGCAGAGTTTGTGTTACACAGACTAGTTACATGTATGTCTTTAACATAAATGTCATGAATCAAACAGATGGAGAGAAACTTTCAATAGCAAGCCATACACCTGGACTTGAGACATGAGAACGCTTTTGCAACTGGAATACTCCAGTTTGTATGGTTGATAAGATTTCCTTGTTCTTTCTTTCCGGTTTACTACCAGTAGTTTATTACTGAACTTTGCATGGAGATATCATTAGTCAAACTGACCCTCACAATAAGCAAACCATACAGCTGTACCAACTAAAGTGGCTGTAAAAGAGTACAGTACTTGGTACACACAGGCCGAATACCATTTCCATTGTGCTCAGAGGACTCTTGACAGTAGGCCAACTTTTTCGTCCAGCCTTAATCCACCATGAGTGAATGTTGTTAACACAGCCATAGATACTATGTTTATTGCCTGTGACAGAGTTTGTACTGAACAGCATGCAGTTTTGTTGTTAGTCACTCATGTTGTATTAACAGCTGTGCCACAGAATCAACACCTATGTGCATGACCACCTGCACTATGCAGGTGTAATTTCTCAGCCAACTGAATTCTGCCCTGAATCTTAAATCAGATGTAGTAACCTGTCAGCATGAAGCCTGGAAGATTCTAACTCCAGGCACAGAGACCAGTACAGTTCAGAAGGTGTTGAGGACACCAGTGTGGTACCTAGGCCTACTGAATTCTGGCAAGAATGGAGAGGACTTGGGTTCCCTTTGCTCACAAAGATGATTTTTCTAATGTAAAACCAGTAAAGGGACCCAAAATAGCATGCCTTTCATATGGAATTCTTTATACCTTAAACTGCTGACTAGACAAGGTCATTTCTTAATCCTCTTTCATAGACTTGACCTCTACCAGAAGCCTTAAAAAGTCCTCTAACAGCCACCAGCTGCTCACCACAAATGCAGTCTCTCATTTTTGGTATTCCTCTGAGCCATTATAGGTCTTCCTCTTGGCTTCTGAAATCTAAATAAATTTACCTAACATCAACTAATGCTGAATGTCATTAAGTGCAATTTTTGTTACAGAGCTCTGAACATATCAGGGGGAGTTTGACCTTCTAGGGTTACAAGGGCACAGAGGCCCCCTGCCCACTTTCACCACCACCAAAGCCCCTATGTCCGTGATTCCTCCATAAAAGTAAGTCCTGATGACAACCAAGAAAAACCTTAAAGCAGTTTGTCTCAAAGGTCCATACATCACTACAGCCACTAACATGTAATCCACACATGTACATGGACACGTTCCTGTATCACGTTTATTACGTCTTATATTTTCACCAAATGCTTTTCACCAACCAGAATATATCCTGCACATGTAAGAAGCCTTTAGAGTGTCTGTATACTGTTTTGGGATTAGATGCCAGGTTCAAAGGCTTAGGACCTGCACATGAGATTTTACTACCAAATGGAAGAGGTTTTCCAGCCTGGTCTGAGATCAATGGTTGGAATTTTAAGCAATCAGACATGCTGGCATCAGTATCAACTAGATAGCAGAAAATGTACAGGATTGTAACATTGTGATTTCAAATTAAACTTGTCATTGACAAGGAATCTCTTTGTACACGTACAAAATCAGTACTGGCATAATGCAAATGTCAGTCCTAGTGCCTTGTGACTACCAAACTTTGAACCATCCATGGACCCGACATCTCAGGCACCTGCAGTTCAAGCAGTTAGCAGCTAGAAGGCTCTTCAGGAGATCTGGGCTGTTCTGCTATGAAGGGAGGTCCACTAACCCATCAGCAGGGCCCAGGCCTGTGGTCATGTGACATTGAACTCTTCTGTCCTGTCTGTGACCCAGACAAGCCCAGCCCTCCAGACACCCATAAACCCCAACTACAGAATTTACTAGGGGACACTGATACATTTACGAACCCTTTTAATGAAAATTCAGGACAGATTTCTTGCCATTTTCCATTAGATCAACACTTTTAAATGACCCGAAGCTGTACAAACAAGTATTGTATCATTCTGTACAATGGGGAGAGTCCACTAAACCAATGAAAGGATGCTCAACACCCTAACAACAATGTCTAATTTCCTGAGTTTCACCTACTATTGTGAGTCCCACCTACTAGCCAAAGATCTACCCTTGGGCTTTCTCGTTTTGCTTGTTTGTTTATTGGTTGGTTGGTTGGTTTTGAACCTTTTCTTTGAGGTACAGGTCCACCTTGAATAAAACTAATGTGTACAGGAAGCAAAAGGAATATTTCCCCTTTAATTTGCTGAGATGTTCCCAGCGGGGTTGCAGTAACTCTTTTGGTGGGCATTTCTCACATGGTGTCACTTAGCCCCAACAAACCAGTGTCCACAGAGAGTACACCTCCCCATAATGGGGAACAGGTGAAACCATCCATGGCCCTGATACAGGTAGACAGCTGAAGGTGGATGAGTTGATACATTATCCGACCACCCTAGAGTTTATTCAATTGACAAGGGAACAGTTGTCTAGCCCCTCTTTTCTTCAGTGAAGTAACAAATTGAAAATTCCCTGGATTACAATTCTGTCATGCCGACTTGCATCTAATAGTGGTGATCAAGAAAAATTGTTAGTCCATGTCAAGTTTTTAAATGGAATAGCTCTCAGGCAAGTCCAAGTCTGGTGCACCCTCTTAACCTCCTGTAGTGAGTGACTACAGCATGAATAGGACCTCTACTGACTTTTTGGTCAACAATGTATATCACCATAGCTAGCTAAAGGTACAGCTAATGGCAGGGGAGTAGACTATAAAGAGTCTATTGAAGTTCATCTATCTAAGGAAGTTGACACATTTCCATCTTTAAAGTTGAGAAACAACTGCCTGCATTTCTATATATGACAATTTTTGGGATGAAGTGATACCCGACTAGTCTAGTTGCTACAAATTACATTTTTCTATAGAATCTAGCTATAATTCAGACTTTAGAATCTGATAATCTATCAATGTGTGGTGAAGCATCTTTTTTCTAGTGGGTCCTGTACACATGTGAGATTGGGAAAAAGTTCCTGTGGTCAATTCATCTTTGACATCATCAGCCAGTTACTTGTCCAGTTGGAAACATGCAGCACTTTAAGTCCAGGACAAGACAGCTCCTTCTGAGCACATAAAAGAGACACACTAGACTGTCTTCTGAAGGGTCAATGGACTCTGGGCTACAAACATTTATCTTCAGAGAAAATCCTACAGGCTCATAACAGGACAGGTCATTGGGTCAACAGCCTCACCTCCATCACCCTGATGATGAGATTAACGTCTGGATTCTTCAACACTCAATAAACCCTACATAAAGTCAAAACTGCACAAGAAGACCACTTTGGGGACCAATAAACTCTTGTCTATGTGGACAGGTCACTATAGACAGGATTGTGTCAATGGGCAAAATTTCAAACCGCCTCCTAAAGAGTGGGGACTGGCCAGGTGGTTCTTGTGTAGACGTGATCACTTGAAATGAATGTACAGATTTGAGTGCATCTGACACTTTGCTGTGGTTACCTGACAGTATTGGTACAGATATTGATAGTAGGGGCTTCTTCCTTTTACTTGGAACTTGAGGTGAAGAGTTATAAAACTACACTGTGCCTTGTGTTGTGCTGGGCAGTTATACTAGTCAGTGCACACAGGTACGAGTCGGGATGAAACATTGTTCTAATCAGTTCGACACAAGACAATCAGTACCATCCAATCTAATAAAAATTGGTAACTTTCTATTCAAGTAGTTGATACCTCCTCCTTTTTATCTACCCCTCTCCTTTTCAATGGTCAGCCGTAAGTTCGTGGTCTCCTGGATGACCATAAACCGAATTAAGGAGACCTTTGACTCTTTTGAATACACAATCCTGAGCTGTATCAAGGTAATAAAGATTATCACATGGCTTTACTTACTCTGCCCACTGGGTCAGGAGGCAAGCAAAGCCTGGTGTTATGAGAAGTGTTAGAACACATGACTCTCCACACTACATCAAACAGCCTTGGCAACCCTCCTTCATTTGTGTTCCCTGATATACAGTAATTGCCGCCCTAGCTGGGAGGGTGACACTGGACACGCTGAACTGTTGTAATAGGAGTCTGACTCTGTCAGGGTGGGATGCAACAAATCCAAATTTCCACCTCCAATCTGATAAACCCCATGGCAACTTTCAGGGCTGGTATTTCCTGTCTAGACTGGGGACGCAAATGCCTTCAAGAAAGTGTTTCTGAGGGAAGAAATGCACCAGGCCTTCAAGAAGCAGCCAAGAAACTTATGTTATGCCAACATGGATGTAAGGTCAAATACAGGCTATGCAATTCAATGGACATAGAAAGTTTCAATGCTGAAATTTTCAAGGAAGTATATATACTTGATACATTTTGGGTGGGACGTTAAAAATCCATTATACTATACAATAGCACCTAAAGTTAATATGAATGTACTATACCAACCTCCAATATCTAAATGGATGATGGCTATGATATCAGCATCTCATACAACATCCCATAATATGCTGCACACTATGGAGACCTGTAAAGGTCTGGAAGTCATTGGCCTCTGTAAAATTGTGACAAGTGGCTATCCTGACAAAATACTGTCTCCACTTCAGTTACATCACATAAAGGCAAGAATGCATGGCTAATTCTGGAGCCCAGGGGAGTGGGCATGATTATCACAGATGGGGACAACTCTTACAGAGCATGGCAAAGCCCTGAATAAAATCCTATCATG
>NC_049985.1:10390344-10448863 GCF_000003815.2 Branchiostoma floridae | reverse complement strand
CTTTTGTCAGATCTAGACTAGAGGCTTGGGATGAGAATAATATATATATCTGATGGTTACACCAATGTTGTAGTTCTGTTGTTTTACCCTAAAGAAACCGAGGAGCATTGAGATTGCAAACTTTTACTGATGTATTACCTTGGATAGATATTCGATTGGGGCATGGATTCAATAAGACATAATATATTTATAACATTCCTTGCTCACTGTTTTATACATCATGGTAAAAGGATGCCACATATCTTGGGACACAACTGAATGGTCCTTTTGGAGAAAACACTCAAGGAGAAAGTAGAAGAAAAGGAACTTATTTCCAGATATTGACAGAAAAATATCAAGGCTGGCAGGGAAGAGTGGCAAAAAGCAAACTGTCCCTTCCAAATTGTTCCAGCTTAAATGCCTGGATTTGTTTCTTGTCTTTACTTGGAGCAGGTTTTAGATTCTGGGTGTCTGAATAAATAACCAGAGAGTGACAGGCACTGACAGACAAACAAATGAGGGGATGCATGGAATCCCCCATGTTTTGCACCTGAAATATGTGAGCACCAAATGTTGAAGAAGTCAAGAATTTAAAACTCCATATCAGTATACTTCAGAATTAAACATTTGTGCTTAAGCTATTAAACATAGAACAATGTTTATTTGTTTTCTCACTACCAACCATTCGCAGTTTGTTCCAAGAAATTCAAGAAGGGAGGTGTTAGATTTAAAATCTCCAAAGGAATGTGTGATACTAAGAAAATATGCACCATACCAATGTCTAAACATGAGAGAAGCACAGACATATGACAGTTGGGTTGCCCAGATGACCTGACCTTCTGACCAGACTGTAACCTCCTTTTCAAGGTCAGAATCACTTCTTCCATACCTGTAGTGCCAAAAATCAACAGAGGTAACTGGAATCTTGTAAAGGTGGGTTTTCTCAACAACCCCCTGAGACCACGCTTGGTTAATAGTTCTCATTCAAGTCACATTACACACAGATAGAGAAGCAATTACTATTCTCTGATGACATTTCCAAACACTCAGCCTAACTCCCAGGGATTTGGGTCTCTGAGGTTCTGGACATAAGGTACCAAACATGAAAATAAACGGGAGATTTAAGTAATGGGAAACAAACACAGAGGTCACCATCAACAGAAGACTGGTCGCAGCTCCACTGAGTGATGTACTGAATGTGACCTAATTTTAGTGGAGAAACATCTGGCTAAAGTCTTGTTCACGGCCAGGCAGTTGTCTTATCAGTCAAGGGCAAATTGTTCAACACCGCTGGGAATTAACCATTCCATGCTAATGGGGTTATTCCACTCACCATTAGAAACCCCTTGAGTTGTTGCCAAGAGCATACAGTGAAAACTTCCAAAGACCACTAGGGGAGCTACAGTCAAAACTGCCAAAGAAGACCACTCAGGCAGGCAATAAAATCTGGTCTACATGAACAGGTGGTTACCACAGGCAGGACTCTTAATGCTTGAGTCAATGGGGAAATTACCGGGGTATTAAGAAAGGGACCACCAAAAAGTCATCACATAGGCCAAGATGTCCTTGTGAAGAGGTGGTTACTTGTACATGTAACAGGTTTGACTGTAATTATTAGATGTTGGATTGACAGTTGTTTAGCTCATCCTCTGGAGAGTCAATGACCTTAACAAAATTGATGGTTCTATTAATATGTTAACATCTTCAATCTGGAGGGTCAAAAGTTCAAGGGTAAGGGGTTAAGCCATTACCTGGTCAATGACCTGTATGAACTTGTGGGCTAATTTCATTTAATGGTAAATCTTAATGTTTCAATTCAAACTTTCAGGTTAAAGGTTTCTACATGGTGTCATTGGCCATCATGTCTGAGGAGACAGTCCCTTTTGTACCAAAGTTTGAATTTCACACAAAGTCCATAGACAGCTGGATAATCCAGCTTTGTCATGATTACATTGACACGTTGACCATGACCAAAAAGCTTAAGAAGGACATAGCCCATTTGCTGAAGTCTTTGCAGTACATAAATTATAATATCTCATAACAAAGTGCTTGCAGCAGTTTATATTCAGATTTCTAGACTAAAAGTCGTTACCACTCAAGTGTCCTGATTCCATCCTTGAGGCATTTCATAAGATGGAGTCATAGAATAAAGGTTGCCTCTGTCAAAGCCATTAACACCTGACAGCCATAAACCATTTTTCTGAAGTAATGTCTCTGTTTTAACCTACTTGAAGTTATATCGAGGTGCACTGATCTACTAAAGAAACCGTCATCATCACAACAGGCGTTTGGACCTACTGCCAGTCTGTTTTTTACCACAACCGCTAGCAGGATATTCCAAAGGAAGTTAAGTGTAGTCATAAAGCTCTCAAGATATATGGTCTACACCAACCCTTAGTTCAACCTGGGAACTCAAGTCGTCCATGTTTTTCATCAAACGTTGGACAGGAATAGACTTGTATGGAGGGGAGTCCATTAAAGTTCTGTTCAACTGTGGGGGAAACATTAACAACAGGCAGCTCTGGGAGGAGACCAGATTGACTGCCTCCTTCCGCAAGGACATGTAGTCTCCACCTTTGCTTTTCTTAGAGAGCTTACTTTTCTCAAGTTCAAAAGGCGGCTGTGACAAGGTGGTGGGGCTGTCCTTAAGGAGATGGAACATCTGTGGTTGCTAAGCAACAAAGGGATCTAACATTTATGTTCCAGCCTTAATTGTTATATATCTCAACAGTCTGCTTCAAGGGGGCAGATAAGGTTTTACATCTTTATTGACTTTTGCAAATACAAATGTATGCTGTCTACTTTGATCAAGTAGATCAAATAAATCATCATTAAGAAACACACACATAGTGACATACTGAGGTTACATGTACATGTAGTGTTTCTAATAACTTTGCACAGACCCAGAAAGCTTACTTTGATGTCCATGTAAACATTTACTGTCATCATGCCATCATCATGGCAATAACCATGGCAACCAGGATTAAGCCTGGTAAGCATATTACCAGAGTCTGGTAAGGATATTACTAAAACCACTAAGTTCTTAAAGTGAATTTAAGAATGTGCCCCTTGGCCCTCGTCCTTCTTGTACTATGATTCCCTCTTGCAATTACGGTAAGTTTCACCTCTTGAACAAAAAGCCTGGTAAAGGGATTTCTTAAGACTTGGAAGAAATCGTTAAGTTCTGAATGTGATGTTAAGAGTGTGACCTATGGCTTTCCTCCTTCTTGTACCACTATTCCCCAATGCAGTTTTGTGAAACATCCAAGACATAAGAACTGATCGCATTAACGTCTTCGCCCTCTGAAATCTGTTAACCCACAGGACTCATCTGGACTACTTTGGGAACTTCACTCCCTCTACTCACGCATCAAAGTCATGCTTTTATCTGGGTGCAACGGCCCATCCTGGCTTGCCCGTGTGAGAGGTGGGAAAGGTTCAAGTTCAACTGTTACCCCCCATTAACAACTGTGGGTGGGAGACACAAAGTCAAGTACAGTGCCTTTGTGGCAGATTCTTTAGCCAGATGCTAGAAGTTGACAGGTCTAGACAATGAGTCTTTGATGTGCCTTTGGAAAAAACAGGAATTCGGTTACTACAAGAAGGAACCTTATGGGAACAAAAGAAAACTTTTAAGTGCAGAAAAGTTCATTCGACCAGAAAAGAGAAACACCTGTCTTTTTTCCAGGTAATCTCGACCTGACAAAATACCTCCCAAACAATTACAAGTCATCTCCACAAAAACAAGGCAATATCACAAAATATGAAGATATGACAATTTTCGATGCAGAAAGTTGAAAGAGGAAGTTTGGTCAGATGATTTGAAAGACAAAGCAGCCACCATGTATAACTCAACACCTAAAAGGTAAGATGCGTTAAGTTTGTGACCATAGCAAGTCTCGTTTGAAAAAATGCCAAGAAAAATCCCCACTTCCTTGTAACATTTACTATGGACAGGAAAGCTCACATAAAGTCAAAATAACTGCTTAAATCAAGTGCCCTGAAAGAAATAGCTTTATGAGCATATGGCAGAAAGATTTCAAACAGGGTTTAGTGTTTTTTGACCTGAGATCATGAATGATGGTGTTCCAAATGGAAACGTTTGACATAAAACAAAGTCTACCAGCCTTTGAATGTTTAGTATCAGGTTAAACAGAATAAGTGAGGTCAACTTTCCCCTTTGAACACAGACAGAACAACTTGCCACTCCGTAGGGGGACTGGAGATTGTTTTTGTAACCATGGTGCTGAGTTTATCAGTTTGTCGTGGAAACATTTAGAAAGCTGATGGAAATCCAGGACAGGGAAAAAGAGAAACAGTTGAAAATCCAATGCAAAGTAAGGGTCTGGTACCTCATTGGTGTAAAAACTGTTGTGCTGTTGTGACTGCTGCTAGAAATTCTGTAGCTCCTTACAGATAGATTGGACTATTTTGTTATTTTACAAACATTTAACTAGAAAAACTTTAACTGTCAATTAATTCAAGTGTTTTTCCTGTGTTCTCTCCTTCTCCAGACGTTCAAGTCTTCCATAATGTCCACATGTGTGCATTTCAGGCTCCATTACGTTAAGAGATTTGCAAAGAAAGCAAAACTTGGGAGGTCCGCTCCACCATCAAAAGCCTCCATTACACATGTAAATGGCCACTAAGGCCCCGTTCATGGTGCAAAAAATGAAATGGTTCTATCGGTTAGGTCTGGAAATCCGACAGCAAACGACAGGAAACGGTTTGCATTTTGCGTTCACGATGCAAACTTGCAAACCGTTTCAGTTCCTTGAAAAGGCATGGTAATGCATGGTAATGCGACCTCTGACCCCTGAGGTTGTTTGTGATCTTGCCCAAACTTGTACTTCTGTGTCAGATTATTGGTCTTTGATCGAAATTGAACCAATGTCTTACTGAATTCGAATTAAGCTGGGTTCTGTTATGACCTTGGAAATACCTCTGAAAACATTGTGGTCCCGATATATGCTATGCTATGACATTTCCACTGGATCTCCTGACACATTCCCCTTGCGATATCAGGACTGCTGGCTCCTCAGTCGACCAGGAGGCGACCCGATAATAAAAACGAATTTTACGATTGAAAACGCGGCCGAAACACCCGAATGACAGATTAAAAATTGTACTTTTCCCCGTGGCGCCACCAAATATGAACGCACATGCCCGGATGTAAAACGGATCGCGCCGCTTTTGCGTTCATGATGCAAATTCGCAATTCCGGATAAGGAAGAAACCGTTTCAATACTACCTCGCGAGGAGGTTCCGAACAAACCGTTTCCTATCGCTTCAGATCCGTTTCGGACCGTCCATGATGACAAAACTTATCCGTTTCAGCTGGCCTAACCGATAGTAACCGATAGAACCGTTTCATTTTTTGCATCATGAACGGGGCCTAATAGTAGATATCCAAAAACAGTACAAGGAAAATAGTCTGCCTGGACGGGAAACAGCAAGGGGGGCCAGCCCGCGAGTGTGTAAAGGTCAGCTAGAAGAGAGAAGTGTGTTTACCGCAGGGCCATCCCTCCGGCAACCCTTGCCCTACAGAGGTCATATCCCTATGATGTTCTTTCAGATTTGTATATATTCTAAGGACCCAAACATTTTCTGTCCAAATGGAAGGCAGATGTGTCATCTAACCTATAGCTCTGGGATTCACATTATCACCTTGCCACAAAAACTACAGAGATGGTCAAGCCATTTTTGACTGACCTGGTCACTCTGTTGAGAGACTTACCACAACAAAACCCTGACCTCACGGTCTGGATTCAAGTTTGTCGGCGCCTCCAGTCAAAGAAGTCTCCAGGAATAACATGGACAAGGAAAAATAAACGTAGCTGGAGAATAAGATGCGTAGATACACAAAATTAGCAGGCTTTAAACAGTGCTGCAGACAGCTTGGTGGCTGTGTGGATGGCCCAGGCATTTATACATTGATGTTTCTGTGGCATGTAAACTGTTATCTAGGTCACCACTTTGTCCAGAGAATCACGCTCTGATAGGGTCAGTGGTAAAGACGAAGCACCTGAGATAACTGTTACATATTTATTTATCATCTATATAAATTCTGGTATGCCATTTATATGAACAAGGCGAAAGACAGTCAATTCGTAGTTTAACAGATGCCTCACCCAAACCCCAAAACAGCAAATTCCATTCTGGGCAAAAGGTCATGAAGAAATTTAACCTAGCACAGTGTGGTCAAGAAGTGGGATTGCTGACCACTACACAATAAACAATACTGAGCGGTTGCCATCTAATCACTTGACCCTATCTAGGTAGCTGTTCTCTTAAGCTTTTCTCAGAGGAATTCTCCTAATAATATTTTCCCTTTCATTGGCAATGTGTGCTTACATAGTAGGCTAAGATTCTGAATCCTCAAGGTCATGTATCAACTTCAAGGGCAAGGCAAATCAAAAAGCTTCAGATCTTACATCCAACAGGTGGGCCTAAGCCCTGTACCAAAATTGAAAGTCCTGCTAGCTCAAATATTGATTAGTAAGAGAGAACTTCAAATTCCCTGGATAAAAAAAGAACTGAAGTCCCAAGGCTATGGAAACCTTTGATCTTCAAAATGAAGTGGACCAAATAAAATAAACAGCACCACTGTTTGATATGGGTGGTGGAAACTGTTGTGTTTCTACATGTTCCCAGGAGAAAAGGTCTGGAACTGAGATTAATCTTATCTCTCCCTTCCACCTGATGTATGCTTTCAGTCCAGACATAGCCACAATGTATTTCTTAGCCTATTGCTTTATAAGTAGATAATGTTTAAATTTATTTCTTGCAGCTTGTACATGTTGAAGGAGATCCAATATACCCTTATGAAGTTCAAGACATCACCAACAGTCCATATAATACATTTGAAATGGCCAAAACCTTTGCCTTCTGACACATCACAGGTTTAATGTTGTAGCAAGCCCTTTCTGAACTCCATCAGAAAGTAAGAGGCAAGAAAGAGGAAAATTTTTGACTTCGGAGTTAGCTGGCCATATTGCCCTTTTGGATATCAGCCAGACCAACAATCGATCAATAATTTTTTAACCCATCTCACTTATGCTTGGATTGAGTAATGCAATGGTCATCTTCAGTGTCTGTCTACAGACTCCCCTGACAGTACAAACCAGAGACACCTGTCTCATGTGGGTTAACTGTTTTCCTAACTATTGCAGTAACCAGGAAGCATCCTGACAGTCCGTAAATCCTTTGGTGACTGTAGAATTCCCTAAACTGGGACAATTTCTCAGCACCTGAACTGATCTGAAGAGCTACAGGGGAGTTGTTTAATTTTGGTTGAACTCTTCACTGCACATTACTGGGGATCTGTATGGGGTTTCTTAATGTGCTTCATGGTGATTTTTGAAGCATTAACTCTGCTGTAAACTTTATTCAAAATGATTCCTATGTATCTATGGCTAAGCATGTTTATCTTGAATCAAAACTGTAGGCCGAATTCAACTGTCTAGTTACAAAAAAGCAGCAACAACAAACACATGCAAACCCCCAGACCTGGAGGCACTCTGAGGTAAGATGGGATTGGACAAGGCCCTGCTGCTTGATGGAGAAGACTCCTTAGCATCCCAGACAAGATAACTAACCAGACCTGCTCAAGGTGTGGGAGTACTTGTGTGTGTTCCCTTTAAAATGATGGGATAAAATAAATCATTCTACCAAGTCTATAGTAAGATTAACATTATCACCTCCACTCTGTTTTGAAGAGCCCAGAAATATACCTTTGTGTAATGACTGAAAATGTTATAACCGGTACATGTCCAGGTAAAGGTTTGCCTTTGAGAATGACACATAAAATACTTTTTTCTTTATATAGAGTATCTTTCAGGATGGACATTATGACTGAAAAGTGCACTACTGAGGGCATTGCACTGCCTTGTCTGGGTCATGACCAACTATGCAGCTTTTATCTACACACTCTTCAAAAGATGGCATGTTATCTTAAGAAACTACAGTAAACACAAAGTAATGATTATGGTATAATTACTTCATTTGCAAAAGAATGCTCACCAAGGAAAGAAATAATCACGAACAGAAAATATGATATCTTCGACTGGTCAATCAAGTGAAAGGTGGTACCCTGTTCTAAATTGAGTGTGTGCCCTTCTCCCCTTATTACCATCTCGAGTGCAAAGGTTCAGGTCAAAAATCCAACATGGTGGAAGTGAATATGACAGTGTGTTCACATGATGAATCATTAAGGTTGATGGGTAGGTGAAAACATGGACAGGCTGAAGCAGTCCGGTTCAGTCTCCCATGAATGTTGGGAAGACAGCAATGAACAGAAAGTAAAGATGTTACAAAGTGTCAGACAAGGAAAGACCATACTATCATATATCACAATAAAAACTTGGTTCCGTAGGATTTTATTGGTGATGTATACTGACTTGGGGCTGCCTTTGACAATGCTGCAAGAAACCTTGACATGTACGACAGCTGGTTATCTCTTTAATGGCACTCAAGAGCATCATGACCTACTGAAAGGGAGACTCAAGGGCAAGTGTGTGACTTTTCCTCATCCCAAGGGTATCCTTAAATCATCAGTAGTTAAAGATAAACCATTGGTCCCTGGGTCTACCTGTTTGAACCATTCAAATTTACATCATATCCACCACTAAACTGACTCCAAAGGATCCTGATTAACTAAGAATCAATGACAAATGTGAAGATGAATTTGCGTCTGTCTCAAACTGCAATTTCTGTTGTGACGTTCTGACTTAAAATGTTACATGACCCAATCAGGTGAGCTAAAAGCTGAACTCTTGTCACTGAGGTAGGTACAGCTTTGATCACACTTCTATCCGATGGCTAAGAACCAATCAAAGCCTACCTACATCCCTGACTTAGACAGGCAATACCTGGAAAATATGATCTCAGCGTGAGATTACCATAATCAGTGAGGTGGTAAATGAGGGTGATTTATCATCTTTTACCTGTTATTGGATCAGATATCAGAATACTCGCATTCTGTTCAAGGAATTTGCTAAGCCCCTACACAAACATCCTTTCCCATGATTTAAGCAGAAGATTTCAGCAGTAAGCTAGTGCAAATCATGAAATAGCTTGAACTGTCACAGCACAAGTGAAGTGTTTTTTTCAAAACCTGTACACTTTGCACTTCTTCAATTCATTGCGGCTTCCCTGACTTCAGTACAACTTCAAACCTTACCACACAAGTGTGCAAAAGGAAACTCCAATGTGGGAGACAAAGTGCAGCGACCAATTGAGCCCAGAAACTCAGCATGAAAGTGTGTCCTTCCAGTGGGAGTCCCACAAGGATACACCTTTGGTCTCCCTAAAGGCACTGTGGCAAGCAGTCCTAGGGAAACAGTCCATAAGTCACTCTTTCCACTTCCTAGGAAAAGATGTATTGTACACACCGGGCATATAAAACTAGTTGCAAGACTTAAAACAAACCATGCCAGTCTGTGAACTCTCTGATCCTGATCTTGATCCTGATACTGATACCAGTGGTGGAGGAGAGGACTTGTAGGCATATGTCCCCAAGAATTTGGCCAGGGCACACCAGAAATTTTGCATGTCTATTCTTGGTGTGGTGGGTTCTTTCAAAAACTCAGGGTACCTTTAAATAGGGGACGAAAGGCTTAATGTCCCCTCAATAGCATGCTGAATAAGTACACTTTTGTCCTGTAGGATGGAAATCTAGGATTCTTTTTTAGCTTTTCCAACTACATGTAATTTCCATCAAGTCACAGTGTAACATCAGGAAAGGATATACAAGGCACTTGGGAGTAGGGAAGACTTGGGTTAAACACTCCCTGCCACCCAGCATGAAATCAGGCATTGTGCAGGGAGATAAGTTGTAATTCAGACAGTCCAACCTGAAAATCCCTGTCACCAAGTGATTTTCCTCCACCTCCTGTCCTTTCCACCTATTTACACCTTTTAGTGTTTCTCATAACCCCAGAGCACCTTAACCATACTTAGGGAAACAAAGAAAACATAAGAGCCCAAGCGTCATCTTGAACTAAGGTGGAAGGCTATGAATCCTGGCCTTTAGGTAAGCCAATTTTGTCCTCTAACAGGATTTTCCTACATTGAACACCCGCCAAGGTCATGCAGGTAATAAGCTCTGTCAAGGTGGCTGCCTCTGGTCCTGGTGATTAATGGCCCGAGCCTGGTGCTCCAATCCTCTCTCCTTTCTGCATCACCAGACCCAATGAATTTCCACTGGACGCTTGTCTTACCTCTGGGCCACCTTTGAAGCTGTATGGCCATTACAAAACAATAAACTTGCTGAAAGGACCAAACTGGCATCTCTAAACCACCACATAATCCCTGGCTCATTATACTTAAATTGTAGAAGAGTTTCTTAAAAGCCGGCAACCTTTTCAAGTTCCTGGTGCTAATTGCTGCTGCCATGGTCCCAGCCTGAAATTTGTAGTCTGTAACTACAGGATAATACCTTTGACATGGATTAATGGCTTCAAGACCCTCCTGGGTGAACAGGAATTCTTAAGGTAATCTGGCAAGATGTCTGGGGTGGAGGTCAAGATGTTGGCTGACCACTTCAGGTCATGAGAATAAGAAACACGTCTACTTTTTTTAGGTTGAGGAGAAACGAGTAGACCAATCTGCCTCAGACAGATATTAATATGAGTCACTTGGCCTGTTTGTTTAACAGTTTTGCCATGAACTAGTCGTCACTGTTGTAATTTCAGTCAGTTCAGGTAATTTGAAAAGGAATGGGTATTTCTGTTTTTTATCAAATAGCCCACCTACGTCGACCAATCAGAAGGCCCCATTTCATGTTGGCTATGATAGCGACCATTGTCTCCTTGTTCTGAAATCTGTATTACAAGCTCTTCAAATGTGGGTACAAACTAAACTACATGTTATATTTTATTTGTGTGCTTTCTGCTACAGACTACACAAGAACTGTCTTCATCGTTACCATGGCTACTACAGAAACAACATTGTTGACATTTGTCCCTTCACATGAACTGTTCACTTCTTGGCCCCAACGTGGTGACAAATCTTAACAAGTGTCTGTCAGGGTTCAACATGGAACAACCCTGAGTACAGCTGCCAGATCCATCCTTGCAGACTGCAGACAAATTGTCTGAGTCTGACTACAATTGTTCTCCCTGACTAGGTTACAAGTGTGAAACTCCCTAACAAAACTTCCCTCCTTTCTGAGTGCATACTGACTGACAGACAGAACTCTTTTCCTGTTGCTAATGAAGTAACTTCAAAACCACTCCAGATTGCACTACACCTGTGTTCAGCTTCTCAATCTAACTCCTTCGAGGGCATGCTAGAGACAGCGATGTAAAAGGTACATAAACGCTCTAAATAGCAACAAAAACATACATGTGTCACCAACCCACGTATACCTCATTACCTGTGCACAGACTATTATAAAGGTGTGTAATGATGCAAGACAGGTAGACAGACAGATGTCTACAGAGCACACTAAGTAGGCCTCTATACTGAGCGGTCAGTCACCTTAGCTCTGAGCAGGGAAAATGCTTCTGCCATGTGTGGGTATGGGAATCTTTGGGAAATTACTAAGCTTTTATGACCAGTGCTTGAAGTCAAACATGTCTCTAAAATTTTTGGAAGATTAAATGTATTTAAATCTGTTTGTTATGCAATAAATATCTCGGAAACTTTTAGTTTGAGGAGGAAGAAACTTTTTCAAATACATCTCTGATTGCTCTGGTGAGCATACACTTTTGAGACATTGACAGAGAAATCAAATTGAAAATTTCTTGAATTAGAAGTTTTGCTCTGGGTGATATCAAGACATAAACTGATAAAGAATTGGATTAATGCTCAGTAGGTCATGACCAACATGTACTGTGTAGAGGAAAGATTCAAACAAACAAATATGGTTAAGTAAACTTTCACTTGTACCAACCCAAACAGACATGTTGGCAAAACATACAACTAGTTCAAGTGCATTACCGAGTGCTTATAGTTGGCACCTGTTGGGGGGAAATGGTTGCATTTCGTGTGGGTGTTGGGATTTGGGTGCCTGGGGTCCTGATGAAATATGACCAAAACCTCAAAGTTGCCCCTGGCAGTAATTTTGGATGACAACATGGGAGGAAATGTAAAGTGAAGTGTAACAAATTGTCACGCAGTATCAAATGCCTCTTAAATGGGAAAGCTTCCTGTATCACTGTAGTTGGTCATTAAGGAAAATGAACCAGGCCTCAGAAGGCTAAGATAGTACATGTATACTCTGTGTGAAATAATACTGACCCTAATACTGACAAGAATACTGAATATAAAGGGCAAATAATTAGCCAAATAAATAAAGCTTTTTCACACATTTATAGTTATTACTATTGATTAAAAGAAATGCCACAAAATTATGCTTGGAAAGTGGTAACAGAAAGTTGTTACCAATGGGCACACTTGCAACATATACTGTGATGTACATGTTGTAAGGGAGGTGTTACAATCTAGTTACAATCAACTTATAATGTGATATGGTGGCCCTATAGCAGATTCCATATAGCTGTTGTCATCTGGTACTACAATGTAGAACACAGTTATAATTCCAGTGCCCACACTGCTTAGGAGACAGTTCTGCTTGCACTTGACAGTTGGATTTACAGGTGCGACCAGAACTGACCAGACAGAGAACATTGCTAGCCTCAGGCAGGGTGGAGGAGTGACTGGGACCAAGGGAGATCCACCGCTAACCTGTCTCCTCACATCTGCCTCACAAGGACACTTCAAAGTGCAGCGGAGCACCCAGGAGAGCCGTACAATGCCCACTGCATGGCACAGGGAGGGGGAGGTGGCGGCTTTGTGCAGAGATGGAGCATCCTTGACTGTTATCAGTGTAAAAACTCTTAGGACCCTTACAGGTCATTCTGTCTGGACAAATAACACCTAAAAGACAGTTGACAGTAGCTTGAAAATCTCTCAATGTGTGTGATCCCCTTCCATTTATTCTGACTTACGTCTTCTTCAATCTGTTCTATGAGGTTGCAAACAGCCTTTATTGCCCAAAAGAAGATAGCATTAAAACATTAGCTCTTGAAGAGTATACAGTTATTCAAAAGTCTGAAGAGACTATTCACGGTGGCTGCAAAATTTTTAACACTTTGTACATTCCTAAAACACGTTACAAGAGTTTTACAAACATGGTGGGGCCAAGCTGCTAGTTAAGCATTAAAGCTCGCTAATGTTGAAAAAGTTACTCCCATTGCCTCACCTGTCCCATACCTTAGGGGATTATTTTCCCCTCCCAAAACAGAATTCCTCCCATACCTACAAACATCTCTGCAAACAGACTGGAGAATTTGACTTCGCTGATCCAAAAAGACACTATGTTGACGGGAGCTCTGTTTGGTACCATTGGACTTAGGTGTAAGCCTGTTTTATTTTTAACTGGACTATCGGTGACATCTCTTGATCTGTAAGGAAGCTACTTAAGGCTGTATTGCAGGATCTTCTGACTGACATTGTCACTCACATAGCCAATGATCTGTTTCGGCCGAAGAATTGGCTGAACTAGGAGGAACATTCATTTGATCCTAGCCCTAAGGTGTTACATTCAAGTTTCTGTTCCAAAAACTAAATTACAAAATCTCATTATCAGTGCTACACAGGCCCCACCTGTTTAATCAGCTTGCAACCTAAGCTGGGTATAACTTTCAAGGTTAATGTTATTACCTTCCGGTGTTAACAATATACAGGACAAACAAGAGCTTGCTTTCCCAGTGTAAGCAAAGATGTTGGTTTGATCCTATTGCGGCCAGTGCCCGTGTCAGTCACCACTTGGCTTGCCAGTGGCTCCAAGTTGGCCGTGAAATTACGCCCCGCGTTCAAGTGGAGAGCAAACAGCGGGGACATGCCGGGCGCGCAGTTTAAATGGAGTACGGCCGGATCTGTCTGACCAGCCCTGCTCAATTAGAAACCTACCTGGGGTGTAATTGCTCGCGGCAAAGTTAGGAATGTAAAGTTTTGTTTTCCTGTTTGCAAGGAACACCTGTTCAGGTGTAGAACCAGACACCATGCAAACAGTCGGATTGTGCAGTGGTCAGTCTGTGTCATGTAACCTCCGTTTGCTCCACTAATAGAACTACTTGGCCATTGAGGGGAACATATCATTGTTACAGCACGATTGTATACTATAGAATAAGCAATGGCATGGGATCATTCATTGGGTAATCTGTACATACCTGTTAGCATCACGTTTTATCTCACTTTTGCTGCTTCATCTGTTTCACAATGTATTTCATTTCTTCCTTCTTTAATGTTATTAAAATAATGACTGATTGTACTCACCTGTTGTTGTTGAAGTAGAAAGATAATGGTGTTGGACCACAGGTACAACAGGTGTGAAGGCCAGATGAGGTCAAAGACAGCACATGGAGAAACAGAAGAAATGTGGCTTGGTCAGAATTGTTATCAAAACATATCCTCACAAAAGTTGTGTTAAAACATATACCAGTAATAACAACATTGAACCTGACAATTTAACATCTGTGTAAATGGTATCAGGTAATAAACATGTTGGCATATAACAAAATGGTTGTAGTATTTGACTTTACATCATAATTCACTCCCTTCATGTACACTCATACAGATATTCATCCACTCTTTCTTAATGATTGCATTGGAATGGGTCAGTAAAGGACCACCAAACTGTAGTCACAATCAGCGTTCCTTATACTGAGAGGTGGTCACTTGTACAGGTTTTGTCCATATACAAAATTCAATGTCAAACTTCATTGTCTGGACTGGTCAGCCTTCACCATTCCTTCCATGGCTTTCTCAATCAGCCATGATTGATGAGGATGGTACAGAACACATCTTTGTCCGACCATGCACCAAGGACAAAGACAACTGCACGTTTAACCACTAGTGCTGATAAACAGGACGTTTGTTTGTCTCTGATCTTCAAACAACTCTACATTGTTGAGAGCTGTGCAAACTTAAGACCAGTCTTCAAAACGTCTTTTTCTTAGACAGCCACTTGCCCGTGTTACAGAAGGACCATGCTTTGTCCTTGTAATCCTCTACAAGGTCAATGTAACAAAGAGTCATCTTTATCCTTAAAAAAACCCTTTCTACCAATTATCCAAAGTAAAACAGCAAAACTGATCTGGAATGGCACAAACATCACAGGTACTTCAGGTGTTTGTGCCAGTTACCTGGATTAAGCACCCATAGAATGTTACACCAGAATGTCCCTACTTATGACAGCTTTCAATAAGTCATAAACCTCTGTGGCACATGACATTCTTTTCATGATTATATCATATGCATGATAGAACAAAAAACTCTCAGGTCAGAAAAACGCTCCTTTTCCCCAGCAAATTCCCAGCAGGCCACACACAATGGTTCATGTAAGCCTTGGATCATCCCCGGATTTCTGGGCAGGTATGTCATCGTGTTCAGATTTCTGCTGATCTCCCTGACCACAAAGACTTCTTTCTCTTGGGCTGAATCCAGGAGCTGTCCAGGAAATAGGCAATCATGCATCAGAAGAAGTAGGATGTCCCTGGCTATGTTTTGGATCAGCTTTACTTCATTCTGTGTCCTAACAAAACAACGTATATCCTTTGTCTTCACACAAAATAATGTATTTAACCTTCTCTCTGCTGTCTCACCATGCAACAAATACAAGGACTGCCTTCGTATGGTGACGGTTTAGTTTGTTTGACTCAAAATCGATTGAACTCTCCAGGTACAGATTCAAGAAACCATCACTTTATAATAAAGACTCTACCTACAGACTCCAGAAACTATTGAAGACTCCTGCAAGAGTTTAATCATGAGAGGATTAGGGCCTGTGACAGCTGCCTTTCTGCATGTATGAAGTGAAAATGCAGCCACGGCCGCCCCGCTGACAGATATAACACAACACTCTGTGATACGCTCCCCATGAAGTATTATTGTTTTCACACTTATGGCTACATAAACTGCCCTCATGCCTTCCTAAACTCAATCAGGAGGGTCATCAATGTTTGCATTCCCCCCAGGAAATATGAATACATCAGTGAAGTAGCCACATTTTGTTATGTGCTTGATTTTTTTAAGCAGTGCTATACGTAGGACTTCCTGGGTTCTTAACTTCCTCACCCAAAAATTGTTTTGTCTATTGCTAAACCTGTAAATCCTCAACTAAATATTTGTAATGCTAGTCTCGGACATGATAAGGATATTGTTAATATCAGCACATTTCATGTCCATACCACAGCTTAGCTTCTGTAACAGGCTCCTTTGGCTGCATATTGATATTTTTTTTCTATTTACTGATTATACACTGTTTTCTGATTGATAGTGATGCAATAATCTGAGTGATAGCTGTCTAGATGGTTGAAAATTCTTATTAGGCCACAGCAAGTAAATTTTATGGATGACATCCTCTGCAGACTGCAAAAATAGTGCGATAGGGCGAAAAAAAAACAAGATGGGTGAGAAAAAACAAGATGGCTACATCTTCAAAAATAGGCACCATAAAGTTGTGCTGACTGTTGTAACAAAAACTAGAGAGACAAAACATGGTATCAGAGCCAACAAGGCATTCATTCCTGTAATTACTGGTGTGGTAAAAGTGACACTAGTGTGGTAGACTGGCATCACCAACAAAGTTGGTAACCACACCCATAGCTTCCATAAAGTTGTCACTTTTACAACTATCCAATAAGTTTCATTTCTACAACTACAGTCCTGGGTACCTCGCAAGTGTCACTTTACAAGTACAATTATTAGGCTACATCACAATATTTGCTAATTTTGGTACTTTATGTTGATCATCCCTGCAGAACAAAAAAATTCTTGTTTTTTTTTTCTGAAATCAGGCGAAAATTAATGCGCGTGCTGATGTCATCCATAAAATTTACTTGCTGTGGCCTTTAAAAAAAGGCATTGGTATATCAAATTCTCTACAAAAAGGAACTTCTCCTTCTACCCTGAACTTTGGCACTCAGAGATGACAGTCATCTCATTGTGCAAGGATGTTGCACAGGTGTTTCAAGAGATGCTTGAACAGGTGTGCTTCACCTTAAGAAAGTCTGTCCTTGAACGGTCCTGCCCTGTCATTCTCCTTAAGGCAGGGAGAGACCCTGTCCTTGCCCTGCCCTGTGCAAAAATGCTTCCCTTCTAAAAACAACCCCTCCCAGACTGTACAAATGTTTTGTCTTGTCCAAGAGTCAACAAGCGAAATTTGCTTTTGTAGTTGATAATTCTAAAACCATGCAGGCCTGTGGTCTGGGAGATTGCAGGAGCAGGCTCTGTCCCTGTTAGTGGGTCATGTCTGCTGGTTGGTGGAACTGAGAAACTCTTAAACTTTAAAGCACCCTTCCTTGCAAATTACCACAAGTGTGTGAGCCATTGGCGGCACTGTTTAATGTATCATGCCACCTCCTTTTGCCAGATGACACTGTATTTTTAAACCACAATGCTACGTGCGTTCGTGGACATTTGATAAAAATTTTCGTGGCTTAAAGTCATAATCATCTTTTGTGTAAATGATCACTTTGCCATCTTCCATATGATTTGTTGATGTCCAATCAGCTTTCATATAAAATTTGGTTCAAACATGACTTGGCACCATAGTGCTTTAGTAGGCAGCAATAAAGCAATGCCAAAGGGCTTTTCATTGTAAGCAGCATGTAAATTTTACTTGAAATAAGTTCCATACTGGTCCCACTGGATTTCAAGGTTCTACCACATTTTCTGTGAACAACCGAGTTGACACTTTGGCCTTCCGTTCATGACAAGTTCGTGAGATCTTTATTTCACAGATCATGATCAGGTTCACCTGCAAACTGGCCTTACACACCTTTTGCAGTTCTTTTCAAATGTACCGAAACCCATGAATAATCTATTTCTACAGGGTTAGATGACATTGCCATAGGCATGACTAGCAAATTACAACCATTAGTCATGATACCACATATTTGTCCATATGTACTGCATTTACATGGCCTGTATGTCAAGTTTATTTTCATAAATCAAAGGAAATTGACAGCTCTGGCATAAGGTAGACATTCCAAAGGTATCATTTACAAGAGTACAAAGGCAAAGTTGAACATGCAGAAGTTTTCAAGCTTGTGGCTGACAGTGTTTTTATTTTCAAACCTAATATCGCTCTTCAACCCCTTTTGAAATTTGATGTGTGGATATCATCTTCACTGTGACATTATTACATAAACACATAACACAAATTCATAAATAAACACGCTGCTCAAGCAACAAGCTAAGATTACTGACTGTATCAACACACAAGGGCGTCAGTCTAGTGCTCCAGAAGTACACCATGAAATACCTTGGTCTAGGTATGTGAAGGGCAGAAAGGGATTTGATCCATAAAATATGATTAGAGCTGTGAAAATATGATTATCCACCCTATTGAAAATCCATCTGTCAAGGGCTTGTTTTGGGCCAGGAATATGTGCTGGGCAGATGTTGGAATTACATGTAGGAGATGTTATTTCCTCACTGCATCAGGCAACTTGTGAGGTGGAGGATTAAACAGTATACCTGCATTAGTATAACAGTGCTCTGGGGCATGTGTGTGTGATGAGAAGTATGTATGTTTTCAAGTGTTGGAGACTACAGTTACATAAAGTATTTAGATTTCACCAGACACCAAGGATTTAAGTCATTTACTGATTTTACAGATTTGTTGGTGGTCTGAGATAAAGCAAAATTTGAAGATGGGGAAGTACTAGTATGTAGGGAAGTAAATTACACCTGTTTGCACAAGCCCCGTCAATGGGGTTGAGCAGTAGAAGAGAAGAAGAAGAAGAATAGGCTTTTTATGTCTCATAACGTTTGCAGGTGGTTTTCATGGTATAAAATTTTGATCTGTGAGATAATGGTGGTACTTTACCACCATCTGATACTATCGTGGAGTGGAATTTGTTATCACCAAGTACAGTAGGGGCATCTTTGCTGGGTAGTTTTTAAGAACGCTTGCAGATAGATGTGCAAAAGTTAGGTGTGACGGGTTGTTCGGTGTGATATAACCAGTTGCTGCCGCGTGCCTGCGAAGCTGGTGTGTTACGCCGAACGGCAGTTATACCGGCTATATAGATACAGATAAATACAGATACTTTGTTTTTGTGTTGTTTTCCATAGGAATAGGAATGTATGTATAGCTGGATTACTAGCCTCTAGAGTTCTGGGTAAGGTAAGAAGAGCAACCTGGGACTGAGGTAAAGACCACTATGGACCATTACTTGGTGGCAAAGTTCTTGTTTCCAGTAAATACCTTGTCTCTGTGCCTCTAACCAAACAACATGCAAGTCCACTTAAATACTACTAACAGTGAGTTCTGCCAAGTGCCCTAAGACCATGTTTCTTGTTGGATAATCGCTGCAATTGACAACATTGGGCGTAATCACCCTGGGAACCCGTTAACCCCCATTCTCAGGGTGGGACGAATTCCACCGGGGATGAACGGATAAACTCTTTGTTGTGTCTTCATCAGGAAAGAACATTCTTTGCCACACTTTTTGGACAAAAGTTTAACCAAAACTGATTTCCTCCAGAACACAAAATGGCAGCATTCACCAACATGATCAGCTACTTATACAATGTACTAAATCTCTCTCTTCTAAATAAGTGCATAAATGGAATGTCAGAAAAGGATTAATGTTGAATTTGTAGTCACATGGAGGGGATCAGAAACACTGCAACTAAACCACTTCCTGTGCATACTCCTTCCTGACTGTACCATTCTGCAAACATAACTGGATTCAGGTTTCTAACCAGCATCCGTCCTGCCGTGACGCTGGCAATGACCAGAAATTTTGCCCATTCCGTCCTCTGATGGACAAAAACTGGCATGTTACGATATTCATGGAACCAAGCTGAGTCTATCAGCAAAATTTGCCCCTCATAATTAAAGGAAATAGCATTTTTGAGGATAGCTCCTGAGTCTCTTTTGTCAAGTAATTGTGGAGAGGACAAAAGAAAATCGGGAGCTATGATACGGCTGGATACCAGAACACTGACTGGGTGCAAACTCAAACTGAAGTTTCTGATGTACAGAAAGAGCATGTGTCTTGCATAGTGCTTAATAGGCTGCAGACAGGACTGGACGTGACATTTGGCAGAGTGGTTTCAGTTGATTTACGTTTGCCATGGATTTGCCATGGATTTACGATGGCCATTTCAAATCTGTTTGATGTAAGTGCACCCATAAATCAACCAAACTCTCCCAACCATGAAATGGACTTTGTTGGAAAGATTTTCTGGTACTTGAATCTAAACAAATCTGCGTGACATTAGTAATAATTGAAATCAGGTTGTAGAAAGAACATCTATTTCCTGTGAGCAACTCAGTGGCAACTTTCCTCCGTTATATATGACTGACTCAATTATAATGCCATTTTTCTGTTGCATGTTTGTAGTTTTCAAGCAGTAGATACCGCATTGAGGGGATTCTATCGATGTACACGTATGTTACCAAAATGTCAATATATATATGAGCCCAAATATGTAGTTAAGGCTGGGAATGCCAAATTCAAGAACCTAATGTATAGTGGTTTCTAACATGAAACTGGAAAACATTCTGAAAAGTTATTGACATCTGGGTCTGATTTAACTTTTTACTGTCAATCACTGGATGGATTTTGGGTGCACATGTGACCCCAAGTTCAACAGCAATTCATTTTATGTGCCAGTAAGTCAATGAGTTAGTTTCTGGACACATCAAGCTGTAAACGTCGGGAAAAGTTAATACTCTTACACTTGGTGATTTAAGCAACTAGATAGCATATACACAAGTGTCATATGTCTGTCTTCACAGGTAGAAGCCATATGTTTCTAACTACAGAAAATAAATAAATCAAAAGCTCAATTTTATGGCACCAATGATTCTATCTCCTGGAGCAGTTTATGCTCTTAATACTTTCTAGATAAAAAATAAATAATACCTTTTTTCTCTTACTAATCAGAAGTATGTATGATTCTGTAGTACATGTAGTTCTCACTCACTCACTCATGGCAGAGCATTATCGCTCTCCTTGAGGAACCCCTCCCTTGACCGCTCCAAGCTCTTCTCTTAATTGTTGTTCAAATAAATCAATGGCTCAATTTCAAGACACACAAAGCTGTTGTGTCTGGCAATTTATGTTACAAGATAACAGACATATAAATTATGAGGTTTTTTCCTCTCTTGCCACTTATGAAAGTGTATTGAGGTTATCAGTGCCACAGGAATGTATGTCTGTAGTAGCCGCAGCCTGGTTCTAATTGTGAAGGTGTTGGGCTGCACCTCCTGGCCCCACCCAGAGGTTAACCTGGGTCTCTCTGTCCAACCCCCAAAGTCAAGGAACTCACCTGGAATGGAGACAACTGGTGCCACCACTCATGGTAATGAGAACATTTAATTGGGAAACACATCAGGGTTTTCTTTTTTAGTCAGATACACTTTTGCTGTGTAAGCAATCTCGACTGACCAACTTGTGCACTTACGTCCTTAGGCCTGTTGCCCATTCTTGGACACAGGCCATGGACCAGATCCCTCCATCTGATACAAATTGTGCACAGATATGAAGAAAAAAAACCCACAAAGGCTTATCTTCTTTATGCTACTTATTACATTTAGAGAGCATATATCATAGCTTAGTTGAAAACTGATCTTTAGTTCTTTTCTTCATTGACAAGTTATCTTTTTTTTTCAAGATGTAACATTAGTTGTAGTATGTACGTACGTGATGGAATCAAGTCTATCTGGTGGGATCATGGAACTGAATGATGATTAAAATTCCATTGCAGCTCGGAGGGTCAGTTTCGAGGTAGGTGTGCAACATGATTAAAGCTGCCCACCTGTAGGGTCAAGTGTCATTCCCATCATGCTGTGCAAGTTGTACCAACTTGGTGAACTCTTGACACAACCGATGCCTATTACAAACCACAGTGGGAGTAAAGTAAAAGGAATTGTTGGAAACTTTTCAGCACAATTAAACCTGATGGTCACAAGAGAAGCTGTTTTGTACATTGGAACTTCTATTTGTAATCATCATTAACAAGAAATGCTTTCCATATGTTGAGCTGAAGGCATGTTATCTTTTGGGAGATGACTTTGACCTTGACTGTCCTAAGGAGGTAGCGCACTTGGTTGTGGTTGCTTCCATGCTTCACTTAGATGCTCACGTTAAAAAAAAGGGTGGACACTAAAACATCACGTTTTTCATCCATAACAAACTGGTAAAAGATTATGTAAGCAAAATATTCTTTTTTCAAGTGCAGTATGCAACAACCTGTTACTGCTATTCCCCTTGTAGTTCTATTTTGTCTATTCAATGCCATAAATTTTGATCTGTCCTATCATCTGTATATGATACAATAATCTAGTATGTAAAAATTAGATTGAAAGTGAAGTGAACATGTCATAAAAGTTTACATGATGACAACTGGGAATAATGAAACTGAACCTCGGATTTCAGTACATTTGACATTCTTCCTATTACACAATAGTTAAATACTTGACCTTCTCCCTCTGAGGTAGCCTTTGGGCATCCAACTTATATTAGTTATAAGACTAGGGAGTAGAGATAAGGTTAAGGTGTGGGCACATCCTGGGCAGGTTATCAGTTTGTACCTAGTGGGGCCACAGACCCTGACCATTATAGGTCCACTATTAAAATCCACTTTGCTCAAAACTAATGGTGTGGAAATTTCAATCACAAGTCTTGGGGCTGTTATGTTTTGGTTAGGTATCCTAGGGAATAGGTAATAATTGGAAGGCAAGCCCTTCACCAAGGTTACTAGGGAGAAATTCATGGGCTTTGAAATACTAAACCCTTCCCTATTAAAGTCCTCACTGAACCCAGAAGACAAGCACAAATCATATGATTGCTCTGTAATATCAGGCCTGTCTCTGGACCCCACAAACAGCTGGAATACCATATTTCATTTCAGAAGTCTGGGCTACATTACAAGTTTACACTTTAAATTCAACATCAGTCAGTGACACCTTCTTGGACATGAAAAAGTACAGAAAAGACATGTTAGTATAGAAACATTTAATACAGTCAAACCTGTACAAAAGAAAAAATGTGCACAATAACTACCTGGACAATGCAACACTTTTTGGTAGTCCCTTACAATGTACAGAATGTTTCCTGTCTATGCCACCTGTTCACATACTGACATAGACCAAATTTTGTCAGTCTCTTGGAGTGGTCTCTCTGGGCAGCTTTGACTGTATTACTAACATGGCCAATGGCTAGACTGAGCAATGATTGTGGATAGTAGTAAGGTTAGATTCTTAGAAAACCTACAACTAGGCTGCCCCAATTCAAGGCAGTGGCCTTATGGTCCTAGAGTTGGACTGCTAACCAGGAGACCAAAGCATGCCTCATCACTACTGATGGATGGTGTCAGTCCTGAGTGATGTGCTTTGGGTGAGTTCCCATAGAAAACACTGTCAAAGGGGAGGGCCACACATTGACAGGCAGGTATCAACCTGTAATGCTGCACCTTAGGCATGTGGACCTGATCAAGAGATGTCCATGTGAATTTTACCAAACCTGAGTCATAACAGGCACATACATGTATGAGATCCAATACTCAGGGTCCACTGAGTATGATTGACACAAGATTAGATGACAAAAAAATTCACCATGGTAAATCTCTATGGAATAGCCTTCTGAAATTGTGGACCATACCAGAGAAACTCTCTGAACACACGGTCACTTTAAATCGAACAAAGGAAAACTTCAGGTCCAAGTGCTAGTCAACACCAGTCAAACTTCATAATCAATAACATTGAGAGTCACCTGCTTATAATTCTAGTGTCAGAACTACTGTTTTCCTCCCTTGCATGCCTGTCCCTCCCCTGACCCCCCACCTACACCATTACAGGTTCTCTCCCTCATCCTCACAAAGGTTATCAATATGATTTACAATATACAATGTTCAGTACAACCTTGTATACAGAATACACATGTAGGAGTGCTTCCACAATGCTGGGCAGAGATCTACTTTACATTTTAATTGCCAATCTGCCTTCCATCTCAAAAGTCCCATGTAGGTTTGTAAACTGAGCTTGCTCAGGTGTCAGATTCACTCAGTGCTTTTTCTCCGAGAGCATTTTCTAGTAAATGTCTGAAATATGAATCTATCTCTGTTTTTGTCAGCAAAACAAGGAAGGTTATAAATTTACAAACATCAAAAGCTGGAAGTGATTTTGCACTACCTGATTATATTTCCAGCTGCCTGTAAAATACAGCTACAAAGTTGAACACCACTACCTGTGTCATGAGCACTGGAATGCCTTTGATAGGTTATTCAAGACATTTGAGTTGCCATCTACATCTTTATAATGTGACCAAGTACTTGTACTGAAATTCAAAAGTCAAACTACAACCAATACCTTTAACATATTCTGTGTTCCCTATCATGAACTGTCACTGCTGTGTGAGTTGCAACTTACAGAACTGTCAAATATAATTCTAAGATTCACTGAAGATAAATTTCAATAAAATTCATGCTCTAGGACTTTTCCTAAGCTAAGACAAATTCAGGATTGGTGTCAAACCAGTTTTCAGGTTACATTCATTCATTACAGTGCATAAGAAAAACAACAAGGATCACTGAGAGTCCAACCCAAAACTGTCAATCATTCAACATGCAATGTTCAGTTCTAATTGGTAGGGAGCAGACCACTGCCCAATTATCATGTTCCTGTGAACAGTGACACCAATCAACAAGTGCCAGTGTTTGGACAACTTGTCACTCAATCAACATCTATACCAGGAGGGTTTTCTTTTCAAAAGGAATTCCCACTCAATGTCTTCTACCCTTCAGTACAACAGGTACATATTTTGGCAAAATTCATGCATTTTAGAAACAAATGCTCAACCTCTTCTCTGCTGTTAAAAGTAAAACTTTAAAGAGCACCAAAAATTAGTACCTCAACAGGGACAACACTATAATCAAGGAGCAAAAAAGAGAAATCAGAAGTTTATAGGGACTGACTCAACTTATAAGTTAAATGAGGTATGGCATCATTGGTCAGGTGGATAAATTTAAATGTCCCCTTGCTGAAGCAGTTAATGGGGGTGAAATAAATATGTACTAGTAATGGGGTTAGCAGTAGGAAGAAGGCAAATATAGCAGTCAAGCAGAAATCCACCTGTTTTTGATAACACAAAACAAAACTGACCAAGGTCAATGTGCCAGCAGCTTCCTCCAGGTCAAGACTAGGGTCACAAGTTCATTACAACAAAATTTGTCCCAGGGTGCCTATCACCACAACAGCATGGAAGCTATTAGCAATAGACTTTTACAAGTCGCCTGTCCTATCTCATTGCAACAAGCTTTTCAGTAGCCTGGATACCAGACATGTTTGTCTGTACAATAGATATATTTGAGATTGGGCTAGGGTCTGGTATCCAGGCTAGAAGGATAGTTGCGGTAAGCTGGGATCTACAAAAAGATCATGAATTAATTTTCAGATAAAGAGAAGCAAACTTCAGACTGAAAAGCTGGGTTGCTAACTTTGTGTGTTTGTGTGAGTGAAGATAGAATAGATAGAAAGCGGCACTCTTTGCATAGTGACAAGAGTAAAGTGCAAAGTGGAATGACCTGTACAGGTTCTCAAATCATCCAGGCATCCGAGGTAGGTTTCAAAACGTGCCCATGATGAGTGTCAGGAGAGGGTATATGAGACAACAACAAGAGTCAAGTGCAGCCAGTTCAGCTCAATTGGGTCCATTTTAGGCCAGGCTCAGATTCTGGCTGGGATTAGGGGAGCTATGGTGTTGCTGACCCTGGCACAAGTCTGGCACGTCCTTGGGTTATAGGAACACCAGCGGTTGGGGTGCAAAATTACCTCGGTCAAATAGTTCCCAATGGCAGCATGTTTGGAAGAAGGATCAAATGGGCCTTCATTTATCCTTTTCCTTGGCACCCAACTCCATTATCAATGCGAAGTTGGTACAAAAAGCTAAATCAGAATCCAAGAAAGTTAAAAACTATCTATGCCTTAGAACAACGCAATTTGATAATCACAGAGGCAAGCCCACCTATGTATAAAACCAACTCACAGTCACTGTTTATAAGCAGGTACAGACTTATAAGGAAGCAGAAAGGCTATCCAGACAGGTGCTACCGGTTGTTTGACAGTTTGCAGACCTACCAACAGCCTTTGTTTAACAGGGCAGTCACTCAAGTACTCTGATGACCTAACAATCTTATAACAAGCCATGGATGTGAACTTGGTGTTTCAGCCCACACTGTTTCTCCCCCACATCTCCTCTCTCACAAGGCACCCTTCAAAGCTTAGATGTTTAGAAATTGGGTAAAACTAGCATGTTAACAATCATTTACAAGGCTGTCCTGGGGACTTCAGACACAACAAAAGATCAAGTTCAGCTTTTGCTCTTTAACACCCCAGTTGCAATTTCCATCAGGACTCGTAAACTTAATCTTTTTTCCCTACCGCCAAACGAGAATGTGAGTCTATTGTTTCAACTGAAGCTATTGTCCAACTCCAATAACTAAAAGGCAATCTTTTTCAAACTACCTTATGGCAGCAGTAATTCGTTTCAAACCCATAACACTTTGTCAGATAAGCAACTTAAGATAGTTATCGCACATTACCAAAACAGTGACTGCAACTCTTTCTTGTTGATTATCCAATTTATTTTCCATATTTGGATGTAATCAGTTTCATTCCAACCAAGCTATACATGCTTCAATATCTATCAAGCTTATTTACAATGTTTATGGTTATTTCACACCTTTCTACCATTTCATGACCCAAAAAAATCCATGTAACAACTCATCAAGTTTGCACGGCCGGCCATGCAGCTGGAAATGCCGCATGATGGGTGGCTGCAAATATTACCCAAATATGATGAGGTCACGTATTCCTATGACAGGGTAAGCCTCGGCTTCACATGTGATTTCATTTTGCAGAATGATACCATAATAAGTTCACCAGCACCCTGCCAAGTCATACCATATCAGACAACAGCTCCCTAGAGAGCACGACCACAGGTTTCTATGGCTCCATATTATCAAAAATTGGATGAAATCACTGGGTGCCAAGTTTATCTTGCAAGTGAATGGAGTGAGCCATCAGTTAGTGCAGACTGATATGTTGTTGAAATGACCCATGGACTTGGGTCCCCAGAATCAAGTATGTTTGTCTTGGCAGGGCTTCAGGAAGCAGAGATAGAGCGTCAGAGCATTTGGGTATGGTTAGAACAGTGATGGTGACAGTGTTCTTCCACATGTTCTTATGTCAGCAGGGCATTCTCCAGCACTAAATTCACTTCATCAGGGCAAAGATCCTTACCTAGTTTCATTGGAGTTGCCCTGACACATATTAACTCGCCAAAATCATATTTCGCCTCATCTTTAGGGGGTAGATGTCAATGAAAATGTTTTGAGATTTGTCAGTGAAAGGGGACAGAATGGTTGAAATTTTGTCCATCCTTAGCATCAAGTTCCAGCTGGGACAGAAGAAAGGACAGTGAACGTTACCAACAGTACAGAGAAGCTACTGACATTAATTTTAAAAACAGTCAGTACTGCTGTCTGGAAACTTCCCAGGTGAGACAGGTCAGGGGAGTACCATTGAGGGGTGCAGAGGCTTAACAAATTACTGACTAAACCCGGGCACAAATGTTTCCATGAAAGCACAAGGTTATACTCCCAAGTTCCATCTCACATCATAGACAAGTTCAAGTGTGCTAATCCATCCATGAAATGGAAATCCCTTTTCACTGTCAGCAGGACCATTGTGCTTCCTTTGGGGTGAAGTGTGCCCTTGACTGTCTGACATGGCTCCATATATCATGCCCTTGGACTTGGCATTTGTGGCAGTTCAATGATATGGTGTCATGGCGGGAGGACAGAGCCTTCAGCACACTGATGAAAATTTGAGCCATCATATACTGGGTGTGCACCTCTGCTTGTGTTACCAAGTATGCTAGGCTCCTTGCTATGCTAAGGATGTGGCCTTCCATGAACACAAGACCCAAGTCTGATCAATGGTTTTATGTCCCTTCAGAAGGACTGCAACTCCTACCAGTACCATGCAGATTGCATTCACCACCAATGTCTAAGCTAGGAAGTCAAAGTCTAGAAACAGGACCGATAACCAACAGACCATTTCATGAGGTATCAATATTCGTCAATCAACATTGATTATTGATCATTGATTGGTACCTTAAAGTAAGTAAAGGATGTTGCTATTTCTTAACAAACTCCTAAACCTACATTATTCTGTCAGTGAGTATTTGCTATGTCCCTCCTTAAGGCTAGCAACCCTGAATAGCTGACATGCAAATAAAAGACAACAGTGTTCAGCTAAGACTCACACCCACAACCTTGTGCTCCAGAAGTAGGCTTATCAATTTTTGCCAGACAAATACTGCTAGTATCTTACAAACGGGATGATGTCTCAAACTCTGCAACCTGATTTATGAATGAGTCATTGTTACTATGATTTTGTTTTATGCCTGGTAATTGCACCACTTACAGAGCCATAATCCGCCACCCTGCCTGCCAAACCCCACCTCTGCCCTTGACCCAGTGGACATCTCCTACCCAACATCTGAAAATCATAAAGAGCTGGTCTGGGTGGTGGGCTCCCTCCCCCGTCCCCACAGGTAGCAGCTCAGGTGATGACAGACCCAAACACCACAAAGATCTATTGTGTGAAAGATGTTTTTCAGGATGAGAATCTCGGATGAGGGACTGTCTGCAACACCAAAGTGTTTGGAAATAAGCAAACTGTTCTGAGGGAAGCTACCAGCAGCCCTTTAGCTTCAGGGTACCCACTCATAAAACCTAACAACACAATGATAACAGCAAATGGAGGAAACACTCACTCTCAGTGTGCAATAACTGTTTGGGTGGCCACTCTAATCTCTGCAATGTTATACCTTAGGCTAAGCTTCATGGGGAAACTTACTTTACATGAATTATGTATGGCAGCTGGAAGTCTCACAATGACTTTGGACTACACTGCTGGGAAACCTCTGCCTAGGTGTCCATCTTTCATCACATTAAATTAACTGCAACCATTCAACAGAACCTGAAACTGACCATCAAGACAGAGATGGTGAGAGGGGATGTTAAGAGCAGCCACAGTGACCCAATTTCTAATGTCCAATTCCAATGTGTGGGCAGTACAGCCAGTAGCAGTGATTTGAAACGTCTGCAAAATAATGTGTATGTACTGAAGCTGCCTGTGTTTACAAGCATGGTCTGTTACCAATACTTCATCAACAATAAACAAGAGATAGGAAATCGTTGATAACGCATTTATCATGGAGAACTCATTTGCCAGGTTAAATTTGAGACCAAACAATGCTTTCTCCTGACTACTCTTGACAACTCCCACCTGCACAGAATGAAAGTCATGTTGCTATTCCTTAAAATAGACACTAAAAATCTTTGCAATCTACCACAGCTTATCTAACCACCAGTAATACAATTTTCAGGATTTAAAAATGAAAAAGATCTACTCTCATCCTTTGCTAGTCTTCTTCTAAAATAGAATAATCCTTTGACCAGAAGAGATCTTCTCCAACCCTCAGAGACACTCAAGACATACATCAATCTGACACTCAATTTACCAAGATCTAAGACAACAATTTACCAAAAAATGTTAGCACCAAAGACTACAACTTCCATAATAGGATGAAACTTTCTCAATCTGATAGGATGAGGATAAGCTATTAAGATTTGCTGTCATCCTATCCTCCTCTTTCCATCTAAGTGACCAAGCCTTTGACCAAAAGCGATAATCTCTTCTTTCCTTTTGATCTCTCCCACCTGGTAAGACAAGGGCTCAGACTGTATTAACCTTCTGATGAACTCAGATAAATCTTCTGATTACCTGATAATAGGCAGAACACTTAGAACTTATACACTTGCTTCCTACCTATACTCAAGGCTGTCAAAAGCCCATTATCGAATTATCAGAGCACAGTTTCTGGGATGTGTCAGGTAAAGCAGGTTAAAGATGCACAAAGGTGTTCTCCATCCAGACACCCCCTGGTCCTACCCTTCGCCCAGCAAGGTCCAGCCTTCAATTATCATTTCCTCTCTTGCCACTCATCATGTTACAGTTGGGACTTAGGCCGACTTTAGACAGACAACACTTTCATAGTCGTGCGACTGTTGTTGTCAACAACGTTGCCGGCGACGATAATTTTAGGCTGTCTAAAGAGGATCAAAATAGTCGTGCGAGGGTTTTTATGGAATCATCGTGCGACCACCTCGGACCCAGTCGCGCGACCCTTCAGCGGGGGATCCGCGACTATTCCTCACATGTCTAAAGAAAAATCGTCGCCGGCGACGGGACTGGATCATATGCTAATAAGCCTGCAGCATGTTTTTTTCTATTTGAAAGGGCATTTTTCTCCGTAAATATACATGCAGTCAGTAATGGAAACGTATTTTTGTCATCAGAAACTGCCTGTTCCAGCGCAATGCCCCACCACCAGTGGCTACATCCTTCATGATACTAGTAGTAATCTGTAATACCACCGGCGGCCACGAACGCCGGGTTTAGTTCCAGATTTTCCCGTCTCTGTGTCATTCTTTGTTGGGGACAATATTTGTTTGCAAGCAAAAGAATAGTTATCTGCTGCATGACGAAAAGGAAGAATTCTCCCGCCATTTTTAATTTGTAAGCAAGAGGTCACTGTGGGTCACGCACGCACGCACCGCAGTGGAATCCTGCGCCGCGGGTGTCCCGCAATACTCTGAACGCATGTCTAAAGACAACCGTTGCCCACAACGAATAGTCAATAACAGTCGCACGACTATATACGTGTTGTCTGTTTGAAGTGGGCATAATTACAGACTGAAAATGAAATTTTCCACCACCAGCATTTATTTCCTGTACCTTTCCCAGAGGCAGGCACATAATTACAATCCTGGAGCAAAGCTTTAGCATTAGTTATTCCTCTTAGTCTTATCCACTGTCAACTTATTGGGCTTGGGGAACAAACAATGAAGTTAATCATAATGGGTAACTATTAACAAGTTCTAATCTTGATGGGGTATGTTGAGATTGAAAGAGATCACACATCAAAAAGCACATACAAGATATCACTGTGAGAACACAAAAGATGTTGGGGGAAATGGAAATTCTCACTCATCACTCACTGGTGACACTTCCGATGGCATGAACCTGTGCATCACTACCTCTGCTGGTCTGGCCTCCACCAGAAGAAAACATAGAGGGCACCTTAATGACCCTAAAATACTGACTCTTGTCTCCTCTGTTTTCTCATACAACACGGAAACTGTGCCCTCAATCCCACCCGGTCTTCACAATGTTATTTCACAAGCTTTCTGGGTACTTTTCAATAATCTTGTCCATTGTCGGCTGTCCAATAAATGTCACAGTTATTGCCATGTAAACCCATCAAATACAGTAAAGCTTTTGTCATCAAACATTTAATTTCTTGTTCACAGCTTTGGACCTTTTATGTTGTAGACCTTACCTACATGTCACTTTTTTTGTGGAATAGAAGCGGCACACTAACATAAGGTAAGGTTCTCTGATAACATTTTCTGAAGCTATCAATTCACCATCTGATGAAAGACCTAACCAGTGCCAGTAAAAACCTGCCTTACACTCGCTTTACACTAGGTTTTTCTGAGACGTCTGATGTGGTCTCAAGACGCACAGCAGGAAATCTGGTCTTGAGACCCCAAATCACTCTTTACACTGTGGCTGAGACGTCTTGGCTGAGACGGTCTTGAGACGGTCTTGGCCAAGACGTCTCAGAAAAACCTAGTGTAAAGCGAGATAGTCAGATGAGGAGGATAACAGAAGAGCCAAAAGCTGCTTAGGGAACAACTGGATGATGACAATTTAGATCTGAGAGAGGATAAAGAGTAACTAACTAGTGGAATGAAGTTTCCTTGCTGTTTCTGTAGCATGGATTTGTGGTTTACAAGACGCAAACTGTTCCTGAAAAAATATGCAGTTACCCTTCCAGTAAGAAACACAACACAGTGAAACACTAAAAAAAAGGCTTAAATGTAAAGCACATGATGGAGCAATATGATTTGCAATGCTAATTTCATAACCCATGGAAGCCAATTGTCCTAATTGTCTTCCTGTGTATCCCACCTCTTCCTGTGTTGTTAGAAAACAATATCAAATTTATCCAAGTGTCAAAGACAACATTAATACCAGGATTAAGGTGAGGATGAAACTCCTCGATTCAGAGCAGATGTTGAAATAGAAACAGAGCCATAGCCTGTGTGAAACTAAACAAAGCAAAAGGGAACAGATAACAGATTACAGGGCTTTGCAAAGTCCACAACTTCTCTACAGATTTACAACTCCAAGAGAAGATAGGAATGGGCAGGGGGAGGGAGAGTCCTGTTAGTCCAGATTAACAGATTCCAGAAACAAGTTACATGCATCTGTTATTTCATGGACCATTCAGACAATAGCTTCCTGGACATTATCAGCATTGCATTCAATATCTACTTTCATAACTTATGATGTGATTCTAATATGTGTGATGCTCTTAAGAGGGAGCTTAGGAAGTGATAACAGTTTAACAGTTTTAATAGGAAGTTACGTTCTGGCAAGTTTCCTACAAGAATGGTTTTGATCAGGGTTCTCCTCCATTTCTTTGTGAGTGACTGGCTGATAGACTTTGCAAGTACCTGAGTGGCTTTCTGCCAAACACTGTTCTTTGTCTTTCCCATTATCTGACTGTCTTAATCTGTTTTCTTATCGTTTGTCATCTTGGCAAGTCTTCCTTGATGGTTTTAAGATGACTTCCTGGGTTGGAAAGGTTGCTTAATTCCTAACAACTGGAATAACATGACCCATGGTGGTGCAACTTCCACTGGGTATATGAATGATGAGACTGGCTTCCCTCCCCCTTATTATCCAATTTTCTTACAAAGCAGAAAAAATTGAGATGCTGTGTCTAATTGTACATCACCACCTGGGAAATAAGTCATTTATTTCCTGCCAAATTACAAAAGAAAAGGTAAGATTCTCTCAGGGCATTCTGAGAAAACACTGCAGGATTGGACCGCTAAGACGGAGTAATTAGGGAGGGAACTACAAGGGCAGGGTAGACCTGATCATGTTGAAGTTCATGTTTCCTGCTAAGCCAGATAATCCCAGTTGACAGGCCAGGAAACCAATTGAGAGCAGGGGGTGGAACAATTGCAAAACGTTTGGCTACAAGAGATTGTTTCTATCATAGAAAAATGATATACACATACTGTCTTGATTAAGGCTATGATGGTACATGCAAAATGTTCAAGTTCAAGGAAAATGCTTAGTTGGAGAAAGACTTAAGAGCGTAAGGGAAGCTTATACATTTTTCATTCAACATTCATTTTGCTAGTGTTGAGAGAAAGTATTGAGCCAGCAGCTGCAGTCACTAGGAAGAGTTTAAAAGTATAAACTTTAAAGTCAGCCACTACGGAGGATGGAAGTGGCACTCAGGCTATGCAGATCTTGCTATAAACTTCAAGTCGCTTGGTGGTACACACCAACTCCCACCCTACTGCAAGGCCCTCATCCCCCCAGCAATAAACACAGCTGCTGACCTGTAGTGACCCTGCTACTTGGATCCTTCTGATCAACATAGGGGCACCTTCCATTGACCTGTTGCCATTGCTTTGTTCACCTGGGCCTGGCCCTTAACTTCACAGCCATGGAACAGTTTACACTACCAATACATGCACTTTCCCTTCCCTGCTTACTAAACACTGGGGCGCCTTGACTGGAACTATGGATATGGTGTTGCTGGCATGGAGTAACAGGGAGAAAGATCTGAGAAGAGGTCCCCATTTACGCAATCCCTGAGTTTACGTAAATGTTCGATTTCAAGGTCAGAGGTACTGGTAACAAGGCCCCACACAAAGGTCTTCTGATTTGACTTGTTCTAAGTATCAGCACCATCTGTTATAGTTGTAGTTATAGTACTGCACTTCGGTCTGGTAGACACTGAAGAGTAAACCTTTTACTTCTTGGTTTATTTTTTGCTTGTTTGGCAGCACCTGAACTCCACTGAATGAATGTGACTGGACCAGAGGGCCCTCCCAGCTGGAAACAGTGGCACAATCAGCCCTGTTTCTGCTGGTAAAACGACCTGAATTTTGGGTGGCCCAATGTTCGACCGGTCAAGCACCATTGAGCATCAATAGCATCTATTTCAAATAGCATTTTCAGTCATTTTGTACTCAATTAAACCCCCATCATAAACATTTCCTTCTTAAGAGAGAGCAACTTAAGAATGAATAAAAAGCTAATACTCTGTCCCTTCATTTCAAGCTGTCTTTCATAAATAATATGACATTATCTATTTTCCTTCTTTTTACAGCCAAGATTGCACCTGTTAATTGTCCTTGAAGTCATTCTTTCCTACTTATTTCAAGGTCCATCTATTCTACACTGGTTCATTGTTCACTAATGTGACCATCACGGATGATGGTCAATGGAGAGTTTTTATTACCGCCATGGTGGAAGTATTTTCTACAGAAGGTGTTCCCCCCTCCTAAAGGTGTCACAAACCATTAACCTTTAATTCAGGGGGTCATCTTGGGTCAAGGGTTTGGTTCATGCAATAAAGTTGATGAAGGAACCCATTTGTGGGAAATGACCAAACATTTAAAATCACATTGAGGAGAGGGAGAGTATTACACATGTCAGCACAAAGTGGCTTCTGTAACAAAGGCTCTTTCATCAAGCAATTAGCAAAGTGTCTATCAAGGTTAATATTTGTCATGTCACCTAAGAAAACCGATACTACAATCTTGAAAATCCTGTCAGAGAAAAGTCTTGATTGATGATGGGCTTTCTTTCTCAGGGCATCTAATGACATTGAGCCAAGGCTATTTTATGAAAAGGTGTGTTTTGGGATAAACTTGGAACTAATGACAATGAAAAATGCAAGAAAACCATTAGCCATGCAAGCCAATTTCACCACAGAATTGCAAATCTCTTCCAACATTATAAGAATTGTCTCACAATACCAAATTTCAATATCTACAAAAGGTTTTTGAAACTTCAAAGAGAGGACAACGACACATCTTTCAAGACACTTAATCCCTTCTTAATCCCACCTTAATCATGGTCTCTTAAAATCCTTAAGAATGCAGACTCAGCTATTCTCCTTTTTCTTTCTCAGCCAAGCCTTCAAAGGCATGGGCTTTCAATTTGTTCACCCCTTGCAATGTGTTCATGGCATTCAATAAACACTTTGTTTGGTGTCTCTTAGATTGGCATGGACCATTTCTCAATATCTATCAATCAATGTAATGGTATTTGCCTCAGGAAAATGGAAGGCATGGAAAAAGGTATCCAGTGCCAAAACATTGCCTATGCACCTTTGCACCTGACTTGGCCTGACTGACCATGCTTTTGAGATGTTCTTTGTTGCAGTCTAAGGCAGTTTTGATTACTGTCCTTGATAGGGAGTGCTATTTGGTTTGCCTGAGGAGGAAAAATCAACAGTTGTTCTCTGTGTAATAGGTCTTTTTCATACCCCTCAACTCCACAGAGGTTCTAGTTTCCAACCAAATATTTGGGTAAAAATCTAAGTTTCCCTGAGCATGAAAACGGGAAAGCCAAACATCTGCTTGGAGATCATAGAGGTTTGTGTATGGTGTGTGATGAAGGCATTGGCATTGCTGGGAACCAAAGGCACTGCCTCCTTACATCAATGTGTGGTATGTGGTGAATATCTTAAGCATAAAACTTACTAATAAAGCACCCCTCAGCTTGGCCATGGTACAGTCTATCAGTCAACTCCTGGTGGGTATGTCCCTAGAACTTTCTACTGGTGCCACCCCAAATACTCAGGGGAGCACAGGCATGCCTTTTGTTTGCCTACAGTTCAGTATCAAACTGAGTTTGTCTTTCCTATCAAGGCTTTTTATCAGACGACCATGTCACAGGCACACTACAAGGTTGAAACACTGAAATTGCAGCCTGGTCCATTGTCCACTCTACCAACAAAACCACCCTTCTCTTTTCATCACTTAGTTTTGGTGAACTTAATTGCAGTAATCAGCTCATAAGTGTTTCATGATTAGGAATCTGATAAGGATAGCCTCTTATTCTTAGGTTTCCTATCAGCCAGCAATCAGAGAGGTATCACTTCCTCAGACATTCTGAAGGGCAAAGAGGGTGGAGCTAGGTTTCAGTCAAGGTAGGAGAGGGAAGGCTTCTGATAACCAAAGACCACCTTGCAAGAGTTTTCCTTGGATGCCACACAATAAGCTTAAAGTCTCAGATAACTCTGTGAAAACCCTATCAAGGATGAAATGCACGAAAGATTAACTGTTAGTAGACACCGTACTTTGTTTTTCTTAGATGTAAAGCAAACAGAAAGACATTGTTCCACACTGTAAACTTCAGAAACATTACAAACTGGGTGTATCTGTTGTCTGTCACACTAGGCAAGACAATATTGGTATAAGGAAAATTGTGTTGGAAAGATATTGAACTTCAAAGATTGAGGAGAAAAGTCTGTAGATAAGACAGTTATAAGTAAAAGCACTGTTTAGCCATTGTGTTGGGAGGTTTCGATGGATGTGGTGCTGCGTGCTGAAGTAAGATGTCTGGTAAAGTCCTCAGAGGAGGAAGTCAGATGTCTGGAAGGCTACCCCTGCAGTCCGTGGAACAGGTGGACATGTTTGTGGGGCACATCTAAGATCTATCCTGTGCTGTAATTACATGTACTCTTCCATTCAACAAAAACACAATGAATGATCTTCGGACCTTTTCTATCCTTCTTTGCCATCATTTCAAGGCTAGATCATGTAAAATTCGTGAGGACCGAATTTATCTGTATCTGTAATTTTACTATATGCTGCTCTCTGGACAAATAGATCTACATGGTGTATATAAAGCACACTCTGGGACTTTATCTAATGATGTGACACCCCCCTTGTTTATAACTCCTGGTACCATCTTTCTTCAAGATTTAATGAGAGCATGCTGGGCATTTCATTATCCACACATACCAGGAAATCTTTCCAGTCAGTTGGTTTTCTCTCTTGTAATCCCTAACAATAATCGATAGACAAGCAGGAATCCCTAACACAAATGCAGACCCCTGACCAGCGCCACACTTGCAGACAGATGGAGCATCATCCATGAGGGGAGACATGACAGCTGGATGATCAGGGTTACATCTGTTTGTCATCCATGGCACAGCCGGGCTTTTTGATCTCCATTTCCATAAAATCATGCTGACAGGCCAACCTCAGGGTGGACCATCCTCCCCTGCCTGTCCTGGTGTCCTGCACTTCTCCTGTTTCATGATCAAGCTGACCATCACCAACATCTTCTACTGTACATTCAGAAGTCACTGCTTTATGCAATTGTCTCTACTTGGTTCAACATTGTCTTGAATCATTTCTACTGCATACAAAATTGGATCCACTATGAAATCTTGATTTTCACCTCTCTAGGGTAACACATTTCATGGTGTACCCTTGACATGACAAGCTGTCAGTCTCCTACAGTATGAAGTCAAAGCGGCACATCTTTTTATGGGAAACCTTTTAAAACATTCTGTACAAGAGCGGTGTGGTCAACCTATAAGTACACAACCCACTTTGAAACCAGTTAAGTACTAAAACAACATGACAATTAATCATCCATCTATAAACTGATGGAACTACTTTTCTGGTCATGTCACTCTTGGGTTCACCCCATAAAATTCTGATTGAATTCTCTGTTGGACTTCAACTGGTCAGTTCCTAACCCTTGACCCTTGTCCCTAGTAATCGCTCCTCATTACAACCCGACACTGTGTGAGGCCCCATTGCTGATTGGTTCTGCTTTATGGGAACTTTCTCCTGGTATTTCTGGAACTACAACCAAATATTTCTATGCAAACAATCAAATCTGGACATCATTACTCAAGAGACCCGATCTCTGGAGAGTCCCTTTGGAGAGTGACATCTCTAAATTTGATATGACTTAAACCTTAGGCATTTTTATGGAGAAGGAAGAATTTGTTAATCTTTATGATATAAGTTGGAAAGAAAATGCAATGTCACAGTGAAAGTGAAACATAATATGACTGCATAACCACTGACGTGATGGAAAACTTCCCTTCTCTTACCATCACCTCTCAGTTACCTTTTCTGTACTTCAACTTCATCAAATAATCGTTAATCAAAGGAAAAAATCCATGAACACCTTTGGCTGAGGCTTCAGTCATGCAGTTAAAATGGCATCAGCCAACAATTAGACATGCTATAGTTGGGAGTCCCCTCTATACTGAGGTGTTAGCATTGGGAGGTATTACTTTGGAGGACTGGGGGGTCCTTGCAGCTCTCCTTAGCTCATGTTACTCTCATAACAGGAAAGGGGGACAAACAGGAACCTTATATTTTCACAGCTATCAACTATGGTAAGAGAATGCTACATAAACTGTATATAGTCTTCTGCCATCCTTAATTCAAAT
The DNA here is from genome assembly GCF_000003815.2 of Branchiostoma floridae. NCBI lineage: Eukaryota > Metazoa > Chordata > Leptocardii > Amphioxiformes > Branchiostomatidae > Branchiostoma > Branchiostoma floridae. The sequence continues at coordinate 10,410,482 of NC_049985.1, read as the reverse complement.
CTCATGCCCAAAACTACCAAGCACCTCATCTGGGAGCTAGACCATCTCACCTCACCTCACCTAGTCCATCTACCTCAGCATTATTTCACCACAGTCTCAGAAATTCAGTCAAGCCTTTTTTAAGCAATGGCTCAAAATCTGTTTGAGGGTTATACCTTCATTGATGTTTTATGGAGTGGCCTGCAAATAAGTACAGTGATTTTCTTTGAGAAGCCCACTATTAAAGAGGACTCCTTTACCATGTCTACATCTTCAGTTCTCAGCATGGAGGATCCAATGCAGTCCCTTTTCAACAAAGGCAGCCTGTCTAACATTCCTATCCATGCAATCCCCATACATCACCACTTTGGGGACTACAAATTTAATCCCCCCAGAAAAGCTCATTATTTTGCTTGCTGATCCCAATTAAATCAGGAGAAATTCCAATCCTTCCTGCCCTGAGCCAGGAATTAACAAGGCTGCCTGCTGATTGGTGGATCTCTGATTAGAGAAAACATTTAGGCATAAACCCTTGGTATTGGAGGAACAGAAACTGGGTGAACTCTTCAGGGGTTAGGGGCACACATTTCCCTCTGTAAACACAAGAGATCCTTGAGGAAAGGTGAGATGCAAATGGGATCAACTTCAGAGATCTTCAGAGAGTGAAAGGCTGAATATGAGGAGATGCTGTAACTCTAGGATACCTTATAAAATGTTCGGACTTAGCCAAATGCAATGATTTTTTACTGCCATAAAGTAGGTAAGCACTGTAGTAAGTTCATGACTGACAAGAGTATCAGCTTTCTTCTAGTAAAATTTCCTCTGCAGATGTTCCTCTCCTACATGCTCACCTGTCTAATGTCCAATGGGGAAACTTGGGTTTTGATTTTCATTCATCTGCTAGATATCACAAATTCTTGCTGAAATATAAACAGACAGTAGAGATAAAACTCTTATCTTCTGGAGTATCGTCTTGAATAATGCTTATTTAGTAAAATGGACAAGAAGGTTTGAGAATTAAGATCAAGGATTACGGAGAAATTGCTGGAAAAACTCTTGCTAACTGCACTTTGTCCATGGGTGAAATGTTGATATTAGACACCAGAGTCTAAGTGGGAAATCTGCACTGTTTCAATGTCTTGAGGAAAGGAGTCTCACAAATCAAAAGTCTGGGCCAAACTGAAATTGAAGAACTGTGTATTTCAAAGCTGAGCTATCTGTCTTTCTCTTCATTTCTTTCCACATACAGTGATTCTCAGGCTGTACCTGCCAAAAAGAACATGTGGGAAGCATAGGTCTGAATCCGGCAGGACCCTGAGCTGAAATCTACCTGGGTAATCTGGGCAGAAATCCTGTACCCAACTCTCCCTTAGGACCATTTATGTCCATTACGAAGTTCTTTCAACAAAAGATCTTTGCTTATGATAAATTCTAAGTTCTTTCAACAAGAGATTTTTGTTTATGATAAATGCAGGAGGTATGAAACCAGGCACCACAATGTCTGCAATCCGTCCTTGACCACACTTGGGTCTTGGAAGTCTTCCAGACATTCAATGTTACTCAAACTGGGATGTAGCAAAGTCTCCCTCTCTGCTGTAATAGGGTATTCATCTGAGAGGCTTTTAAAGACATATTGTGACACCTTTTAATATCTTGACTGTTGAAGTTGACGTTTTGTTGGCAGCGGGCCGTGCCTTGAGAAAGTGGGTCTGGACGTGTGAGTTCCGTTTCACCACAATGGAGAACGAAGACCTTCACTTCCCACAGCTATCTTCAAGTGAAACCATGCCATCAGTAGTGACAGCTTTCTCCTCCGAACTATGGTTCCTTTCATACAGCTTGTCTATGATTCAAATAAAAGACAAACCATCAGATACAAGTGGGGACCAGATGTGCAAGGCTTGTCCTCCCTTCCCAGCACCAGACAGGGTAGCCATTATGCTGTGTGTTGTACAGCTGAGATAAACACTGTACCCATGGTGTTCATCACCCCTCCCCTCCCCACCCCACACAAACACATTTAGCCTCATCATCACCACATTTTCCAGCTGAGGTGAAATTTCAATGTTCCCTGAAGTCTAATTGAAGAGAGGCATACACAGTCTTCCTACACCCTACTACTTCCATCAATCTTGTAGAGTCTTTTGGAATTCTCATTAAATTTGGCATCAACAAAAGAATACTTTTACACCCATCAAGGCTACAACTAGTACAAGGTCTAAAGGTCTTCTGCAATTTGCTTTTCTGGATGCTTGCTACAGGTATGAACACAATATGTACATGTACAACCCCCAGGGATGCTGACAAACTAGATTATAGTAGCCATAGCTACTCTAAAATGAACATGATTCAAGGAAAATGTGAAAGCTAGCTAAGAGCAGAATCCCTTCAAAGCTCTCTGAAATTCTTCCTTTGCTTGAAAATATTAGTCTTGGAACAACCATTAGTTAGGATACATTGCTTGTGGTTGGTAGATGGGTAGCAACTGTCTAAGCAGTCAAACTGGGATACCCAGCCCATTCAGAAACCACCAAAACCACTAGATCTAGAAGTACTGTTAGCAAGACCTATATACTAAAGACACCGACCACTGACAGCTGTCCCAATGAATGACAGTAGGTGGTATCCTCAACAGGTATTCTATCCTTTGATCTCGGTGGGAGTTGAGGTATAAATACTGTACAAGGATGCTGAAATGAGACTTCTTTAACCTCCTTGGACTTCATCTGTCTGTTGTACTTCCCCCCACTGGCAGAAGTCAAGGTGAAACTTCAGCTAAGGAGACAACAGTGACAGGCTGCTGATAGGATTTGTTGCGGTTTGGACAGAGATTTGGGAAGAGTAAAGGGAGTTGGCAAAACATCTGGGAGAGACAGTGACACTGGGTGACTCTTCCCATCAATCCTGGGCTGTAAAGAGCCTTGAAGATAATTTAGTGGAGCCGTCTGCTCGATCTACATTCTACCAAAAAAATATGTTTCTATGTGTTGCTGGAATCCATGTGTCGCAGGTATCTCCAATTCAAAGCTATTCTGATGCAGTCATAAGTACCCAACATATCATTCTGTTTCTTATCCCTCTCTAATCGTCCCCTGTTGGTACCCAAGCATTCACATGTGTCTCCAAGTTTGCAGCAGTCTATTTTAGCTTAATAGATCACCCAGGAAGCCAAAGCTATTGCCCCTTTAATGTTGTACAAGGCGTGGTATAAGGAGGGTCGAGACATGTTTAAATCTTAAACTACTCATCTAATTTACCTCCTGAGGATTTCATTTGTGGCCTGTTCAACCCTGTTCGGTGGTCACCCAGCTGCAGTGTGACCAGACAGATTCAATGTCACCCCTACCCAGAGGAAGGCACTCAGATGACCCCACTGTCATTTCCAACAGTTTAGTCTTTATGGGTATTTGTGCAGCACAATTACTGTTGTCATTTGACTCACCACTGACAGTTTTTATACTGAATTGAAGTGAACTATTATCCCAATCAAAGTAAGACAAATTAAGTGTCCCGTGACAATGTTACATTTATACTAATGTAGCTAATGTTGTAGAGATATTCAATACAAAGCAATGCCCAATTTGAATGCGCTTGGAAAATGATGAAAACAAAAATGCTGTTTGACAAGGTGTACACACAAGGCAACTATTCAACATGTAGCCCATCAGATATAGATTTGTGCAGTGATCTGGTCAAATTGAATGTCCTGCAGGCAGGAGAGTCAGGACCCCCAACCTTGAGACTGGAATTGGAGTTGATTGACACCAGAGCTACTGTTCAAGTGGGCAAGAGCAGCCCGGCAGGAAGCCAGGAAGCAGGAAGTTTTCATAACAAGATAATCATTATAGATCTTCTTCAGCATTGCCAAAATTTGGTATCAGAATACATAGACAAGCTTCATTAGGCATGACATAACCCTGTCCTAGGCTTTTGGTTGTATTTCCTCCCATGGAAATGGGTTTATTTCAAAAATCCAGGAAGCAAGATGCTTTGATAATTGACCATTGAAGATCTTTTTTTTTTTTCTTTCTCAATTTGGTATCAAAATACATACTCTAGGTCATCATAAATGCTGGGAAAGAATCAAAGATAGCTCAGTTGTTTCTGTGATGGATGACAGAGCCCAACCCCAATCTAATCTTTCAAAAAGGTTTGATAATACAAAGTTTGATGTCAGGATATATGTTACATTGAACATCACAATGGTCTGACAAATACTAGGAAAGAACATTTTCTTGTTTCCTAACAAATTTGCTCAATGCTATGCCAATCAACCACAACTAGGCAATGAACTAAGTTGATGGATGGTGAAAATTATTTTGAAAGCGATACACATTCGTTTCTTATGCAAATCAGTGTAGTTGCATGGGGGGCCTTTTTCACAGGATTTCACACCTCAATGGGCTAACAAGGCAGTCAATAAAAGGATCACACCAGTTAATTAACACAACAGTGTCAAACATAAAAGACACTGGATAGGACAGTAACCAATCCAAACAGTTTGCTCTCACAATTTGTCAAGTATTTGTCGTATTTGTGAGAATGAACCTTGCATGATTGTGTGAAGGAATCATGTGTCGACAAATACAATCTGTTTAGGCATTGGCTGCTAAATACCTCACAATTACCAGTGGGTGCTCATAATCTGTGACTGCAATTCATCTATCATTGAACTTTTACATGAACTTCAAATAGTCCTGTCACTATCAACAGCAGATATTGTATGACACATTACTTGACATTCCTAATAATGCATTATTATACAGCCTTCACTAATATACTATTATACCTTTTACACACATTTATGAAATCATTATACAGATGTATGATAACCTGCACCCACTGCTGAGTCCAAATCTTGTGTTACAACTTCTAATTTACATTCAAAGGTGTCTAAGAATCCATGGAACCTGAGTAAGCTCGTAGTTGAGTTTTCCCAATTGTTAAATCATTACAGACAACTTTGGGTCCCCCAGCCGCGATCTTTGACTTTGTTTGACTTTGAGAGCCATTCCAAGACAGCTTTTCTGAAGATAGTGGGAAGTTAAGTGCCTTCACTTCACAGCCGTCAAGGTCAGCTCCATTTGAAGAGACTCTGAATCCATCCACATGTATTTGTAATTTGAGGATCTAGCTCCAGAGAGCCTACCATTGTCTTAAATCTCTGCGAGCGGCAGGTTCAACTTGACAGGCTACAATGTACGCAACGATATCCATTACAACCTCAGGGTCCTACGACAAAGCAACGTACCTGGCCCCATAGACTATCCAAATACTGTACAAGCAGACCCAAATATTTACCTATCCCTGGCTGGACCTGGCAAAGAAAGGGGGGAACTGTAAGGAAAACAAGCAATTGTTTGGGAAAACCTTTCCCAGCTTCATTCGATGTCGGGTGCACAACCTTTCTTTGGGCGTAGCAAGGTCTGATTTACCGTGGTTTTGTTCGCCAGCATTCCGCAGACAAAAATCGCCATTCGCCCGTTACGACTTAGTAACCTTTACAAAATGATAGTCTGGATTACGTCCGATCAACACCACTTCATTTTGATTTTGCAATGGCGTTGCAAAGTCGGCACAGAATGAGTCAAAGACTTTCAAAAGAGTCATTAGTAAGATTATCTTTAAGTACACCTGAGGCGGATGTATAGAGATTAGAGAAGAATGTGCTTTGAACTCTTTTTCAAGTTCACGCTCCCTGGGAAGTCGCCTCATTTTTCCACATACTCCATTCTCTACATCTTCGGTCTCCTTCTGTAGACTCCAGCATTTATTGAATTGGATGGCACAACACTCAGATGCACACAAGGACAGCCATACACATTTGTAAACACACAGACACACCAAAAATTGACTATTCAATTAATCAATTCCATCATTTAGAGAATTGATAACACTTACCATTGTCTTGGACCTTGAAGACAAAGGAGTCACTGGTGGCGTTGACATTGTCGTGGATGACGTAGTGGATCAACATATCGTCAATTTGGCCTGGATAGAAACAATAGAAACATGGTTATTTCCAACAAAGACAAAGGAAATGCAAAACAAACCTCTCAAACACACAATAGTGGATAAATATCATCATACATAGATGGTATATTTGTATTTGTTTTTTGATTAGTGGTGATAGATTTCTCATTTAAAACTTAAAAGGGACTGCCCCACATTTGAGCCATGTTGAAATATCATCAGAGAGAGTAAATGTGCAGCCAGCCTTCAGTACGAGTGCCAAAATCAACAACCATTTGTATTTTCGGTCAACACACCCTGTTTATCTACATGGGAGTGCGCAATATCTAAACTTCAGGTCAAAGCAGAGTTTATACAACTCAGACTGGCTGCCCCCCCTGTAGCGAGAGGGAGAGGGGGGCACACAGATGGAAAAGTGATGGGACTGAGGAAGATGGATTTATGGGAAGACTGCTATGGACAATGCCAACGTCAACATTTTATCAGATGAACCTTTTCACTAGGTACTTGAACATTGACTCAAACCATAACCGTTTAACTCAAACAAATCTCAGGAGAATATATAAAGCAGACAGGATTGTCCATTAGCAGTAAGCTATTTAGTATATATTTGAGGATACTAGTACAGTATCCTGCAAAGTCTGGCTGTGATGACAAGAGTAATGGAGTAAAAAAAAGGTAAAAGTCAAAACAAAATCAAATGTAATTGAAGGGGAAAAGCTCTGTTTATAGAAGGGTCTCAGAGTCAGACAGGCCCTGTGACAAGGGTGACCTGGAGCCCCCACCCTCTGACTGACTGCCCTGACCCAGGCATAGTTTGCGATGGGTGTAGGATGTCCTGTAAACACAGTGACCCTCTTTGCTATTTTTGTCTGGACATGACAAAGAATAACCAGTGCAAACAAACAGGTGTAGTGTGTACGATAAATCAATATCAAACATGCTGCCTTTTCAAGTTCTGATGTGCTACCATCTCATTTATGCCAGCAAATGAAAAGAAATGAGAAACAAAGATGGATTCAAAACATATCATATATTTGGTATACCTATGTGCCACCCACTTTGCTATTCTTGCTACCACCTATTTTGACTTTGTGCTATGGTTTTGTCTTTCGAAAGGAAACCTATTAGATTGAAAACTCAACTCCGTGGATAGAAATGAGAAAGTTGACACATGTCAGAAATGAGTGTGTCAGTCATAACTTTCATAGTCATGGAACTGTTCGATATCTATTAGACACTCAAAATTCCAAATATATTTCCTAATCTTTGGTGACAAGTTTTCTGTGATCCTTGACAAATTGGTAGCCCTGATAAGTAACAGAGAAGCTGACAGTGCCATCTGTGGAGAACAAATCTGATCATGATAAACTCATCCATCAATGGTGACACATGTACTCAAGTCTACACAGTTTGCATCTGCACTGAAACCAGCTCGATTTTGGTACATGGATGCACCTACACACGCTTCAGCAGGGGGAAACTACATGCATTACCAAGTAAGGCATTTATAAGAAGGTAACCATCTCTCCTTCAACCTCTACTTGGAAAGTAGGACTGTACACGTACATCTGTAGGTGTCACAGATTTAATGATTGGTAAGGTTCCTTCCTAACCCACTTCTGTCACCTCCCCCATAGCCTAGACAAGTACCTGACACCTTCAGGAGTCCTCGCACTGATAAGGCCCTGATAATGAAGTAGGAACAGGTGTAAGCAGTGTCATCCGACTCCAGGTGGTCCCAGTATCTTGGCACAATACCATGTAGAGATAATCCCTACATCCTGCTTGTGTTTTACAGGCCTTTGTTTTATGGATTAGGGTTCCTGTATTTAGCATAGGGTTTAGCTGGTGTAATTAGCTGAATAGACTACTGCATAAAAGATAGGGATTTGAAGCTCAAAGAGACTGGGAACCAGACTATGTCTATGCAGTGCCAGTATATAGTTTCAATTGTACTTCAGTTGCACATCTTTTTTGACGCCAAGACTCCAGATGTAAGAAAAGAATCATGTTTTCATTCATTTGTTTACTCCAGATTTGAAAATACGTAGTTCACAAAAAGTAAAAAAAAAATTTTAACTTTGTATGTGTCTCCAAAAGTGAGATTTATGCTTGTGACCATTATCATGTTAAGACATGTCTAATTGCTCATAGGGGCCCCCCCTGCCCCCCCCTATCTCCTTCTCCCAGGTGTAATAGGGACAATTCAAACACAGGTGTGGAGCAACCCAATTAGTTAAGCCCTGATCAAACACAGTTGTCAGCAAGTGGGTTATTTCAAGACTATTTAACCACTTGTTGAGTCCTTCACACCAAATATTCAACACTAACATTTCTCAATGAAGATGACAATCTCACAGCTTTGATTTAGGTACTGTTATGGCGAGTCTGGTTTCACTTTGTGTTAGACCTGAAGTTTAAACATTGTACTAAGTTGTAGTTAGTTCTACAACACAATCAATAACATGGAGAATTTCTTGGCATATTAAGTGCACAAAATAATACTAACACTTAGAGAGTCAACTTCAACTAACTGTCCTCATTCTGTCTCAAACTAAATTAGTAACCTACTAGTACTAACCCAAAAGTTCAGCTGCACAGACTAGAAAACCTTTAGATCTCAGCATCATTTCCTGCTCAACTGAACATGAACAAGAAGTGCTTTTCCTCTCCTAACAACTACAAAAGCAAGTGTGAATCTGTTAAACCTCTTTCCTTTGTAATGTCCTTTCAGTATAAAACAACACCGTGAAAGACGTGATGTTCTCCACTTGGCCTCTGTGTAGGTTTTGACAAAGCTGTGACCACTTTGATCTAAGCCACGCTAGCCTGGGAGCTCTCCTGTTCAGGACATCTCTTCCGCTTCGGCTATTAAGAAGCACACGTATGGGAGTGAACATCTTGAAAAGAAAGCTTTTCTGTTGTAATGATGTAGAGGTTGCCGCCATGACTTCCCATCTCCAACAGTGTATCTAAAAAAGGACACCGTACCATTACAAGTCCTTGAAGTTCGTAATCCTCTCCTTCCTCTAGCTGAATACAAACCCATTTGCGCTGATTTGTTAGAACTAGTTCCTGGTGCAGTTCCTAGTTCCTGGGAATTAAGATTTGATCTTGCAGGGTAGAACCTTGTATTCTGGCAAATGGCCTAGAAACTTAGTCTCTACCAGACTCCCGCCTGGCTGAATAGGGGACCTTTGGCCAAGTTAGGAATAGCAGGAGTTAATTTACCTAGGAGTGTTGGCCGGCCTCACAAACTGTACTCCTCGGAAATTAACTCCTGTTTTCTGTTTTATTTAGCCAATTTCTACCTTTTTTTCAGCCACCTTTGGAGCCTGGTAGAGGCTACTAGAAACTACAATTTAGTCCTACATACTTACACAGAAAAAAATCTGTTTGAAAAAAAAAAGTACTAGACCCCTTCCTGTTTTCAAACAGGCCCAGCCTAAGATGGATATAAGTACATAGCTTTGCCATACTGTTTGTCAGTACAAATATTTGTGTTGGAAAGACAGGGTACTAGACAGTGCAGGCAGCTGTCTTGTAGCCCTGTTTGTAGGAGGTGATGTGACAAATATTTGCAAAGACACTCTGTAGTAGGATTATCAGACTGTATTGGTATGTAGTAAACATCATAGAGCTACCAATTCAAGCTCCTTCAGAATTACTGTGCTATAAAAAATGGTGATGAGCTCTCCACAACTTTTGGGAAAGGAAACAACCATCATCAGACTACAGCACTGTGGTTAAGGAAAAAACATTTATCATGCAGAAAGAAACAGACAGAAATACAGTTTGTACCGCTGGAAATGCTTCATTTGAAAGTTATAGAGGCTTCGTCAGTTCAATGACTTCCCAAAAGCACAGAAAGTCTGCTACACCCCGTTCTCTTGATGTATTACTTTAATAGCATCAACCTATACAGTTAAACTTTACTAACAATTGATGACATACAATTCATTGTTTTTTGTTATAATGCACATTGTTGAAGGACAGCAGACTGCTTTAGGAAAATCCTAACAACTTGAGCCCTACATCCGAGTGTGTACAGGACTGTGAAAGACTACCCCTCACATCCACCTCTCCACAAACACTCCTGCCCCCTCACACAAACCATGGGCTCTAATTGACCTGATTAGAGCAGACAGGGAGGGCAATGATTGGATTTTGAACAAGTACCCAGTAAGCTGTTTGAGCCTACCGGTCGCGAATTCCAGTTGTTGTATGCGGACCAAACAAGGTCACATCAAGCTGACTTTATACATGTACGGATAGGTACATCTTCAGCATATCTTAATGTTGAGGAACTTAAGTGGGTATCTCACTAGACCACACCAAATTACGCCAAAATATCGTGCCAACTTCGATTTTTGCCAATTTCCCTAAACAGTTGCAGTGACGTGCATTTGCATTTCAAAATAGAGCAGGCTCAACAAAGAGGACAATAACATATCTTTTTTTTGCTTGGAGATAAGGTTGATCACAAAATCATCTTCTGAGTGTTTCATCAACCTAAAAGAAATGGACAACTTTTTCCGACAGTTCTATTGTCAACAGGGTGTTGCAGTAAAGTTTACACTTGATCTCAATGACTGTTTAGATGGGGACTGCAGGCATGGGCTTCTGACCCTCCTGTTAGTGCTATACTACAGGAATTCCCAGTATGTAGTTAGTACTTCCCTAGACTGAAAGGATGTCTGGAACCCTCTTTGCTCAGGGATTTTTGAAGGATGAAAGCATAAACAAGCAGTGAAAAAAGTCTTTTGTCTCCAAAAACAAAAGATCTTGTAACTGATAAGGAAAACACACGGCGAATCGTCCCACTTGTTTGGGGATTACAGAGCTGCTGTTTGATGGCGATGGTGCAGGAATTGAAAAGTCGCCTTTTACAAAACTGCCTTTTATGCTGCCCTGAACTTGCTGAAGAATAAATGTGTATATAACATAGGCAGTTTTCAACTCAGGCAGTGTTCCGCCTACGACATAACTGAAGAAAGTGTCGGCAAGCATAGTTGGAACTGGAACTGGAACTGATCCTTAAAGTCGTCTTATGCCAATGTAAAGTCTTCTAACTCCACTGTCGTCTTGTCTGATCCTTGGAGAAACCAGGTTTAGTTCCACCTGTTTCACCTTACAGAGATGCTAATACATGTGCATATAGGTAAAGATCACAAGGTAAAGACAAACAATTTGCCTGGTCTAAGCCTATGTCAACCTATGAATCCAAACTGTGCCATCCTTCAGACTAGGTTTTCTGAACATACAGTGCTGTACAATGCTATCTTATGGGTTACCATACTTGTTCATTTCTGGCAATTTTGAACCTCCATGTGATCTACATTTTGAGGAGCTTTTGATGACAAATAGTCATAAGATGTATAACTAAAACCTGTTGCCTGACTCTTAAGACAGCATACCCTCATTCTTCTTTGAATGAAGTAGGAGCTAGAAAAATATTCACATTATGCAACATGACAAGAGAATCAAGTTCTTTTCCATCTTTTCCCTCCCCTCTATTGGTATTTGGTATTGGATAACCACAGTCATCCTTGACCTCCATGTCTAAACAGACAAGCTCACAAGAGAAAACTGGAACAAATGCCACTTAAGAGACCAGCTAATGATGGTTATCTTGGCTAGCAGCCACCTCCTTTTACACAGGAGTCACAGTCAGTCACAGTCAAGCCCAACATCTCACATTTACTATTAAACCAAAGGGCGCCATTTTTCTACCACCAAAAAAAAGTTACAGGTAAAATGCCCTACAGGCTAAAGCCTTGCATTCGTAAGGTCAGGATTCAAAGCCGGATCTAACCTAAGACTTGAATATGATACGGACTGCTTTCTCTGCTTAGCACTCAGTACTTATGAGAAAAAGTATGGGAGATTAACAAACAAACTCTACTTCCAGTGGACTAGCTCCTATAGCTACCGTACTGGACTGTGTGGCCCAAGGGCTATCATGAAAAGGAGATGGACACCATCCCTATTCACAGAAAGTTGTGGAGGGGATTTTGAAACAAAGACCAGTATTTGAAAGGATGACTGTTAAACCTCATTCCCAGAAGCAATTCTGTGTTTGTCTTATCTCTAATCAGAGTCAAAGTTCAGTTTAAGTTCTCTTCCAAAAAACTTACATCAGCCTTACTGGCTGACATTAACAGTGACTCTTTATACCTCAGTTTCACTATCAAAAGGACACCTCCCCCCCAACAGCCATCAACCCTGCGGCAGCATACCAGGAGATGATTGTTATGCATTCCCTAGATGAGGCCAGGTTCATTACCAGCACAAATAGCGGCCTTGTCTCTCACTCCTTAGCAGCATCAACCTGTCAGCTTGGACTAATTACCCATACGATGGGGGACAGCCAAATGTGGGACAAACCTTTGCAGTTCCCATCACAGAGATTCCACTTCCTCCCAAAAATGTAGATAACAGGCTGTACAAGCAGGCGGCAATCTTGAAAGCATGGCCTAAAGGTAGTAAATAACACCTCATCAGGCTGTGGGGATATTGCCCTGACACGGATTTGTAACAACAAAAATATACAAAGATAACCCTGGGGTAAAAAGGGGGTGGTCATGGGTACATTGTAACTTGGGTAGTCCAGCAAATACATATTGGGCAGAACAAATTACAAATGGTGCATCTAAAATTGCAGACCTTTTCATCTTGAAAATGAATAACCAATGAATACTTCACCAGAACATTTGGTTTCTTTCTCAAATATTTGGGTTATTATTTGGGCCCCCGCACCTGAATTTCTACTTCTCCACTCTACCCTTATTTCCAATCTTCTTATTGACGTTTTTCACCATTAGTTAGTCTACTGGGAGCCACAGCAAAGTTGCTATGCACTACTAGCTAAGGAAAATCGTTACGTTTCGCCTCTAGCATTGCGCTTCAAGCTCAGCCTGCTTTAATTTTTCAGTACAGCCAAAATTGACTGACACGACCAAGAAGCACCTGTTTTTCTTATTGGGTTTGCCTCTGGCTCAAACCTCTGAACCTCTGAAAAAAAAGGGATTCTATAGCCGAGACAGCTGAACTCTGTTCCCAACTTTCAAATCTCTCCTGGGTTAACCAACATGGACAATGTCACCATAAAAACAGCCAGGAAAGATCAACGAGGTTTCCAGACAAGTTTCTTGTTTCATCGGTTACCAGTGGCAACAACTTACCAAAGCTAGAGAGATGCAATGTAAGTTATGGGGAGGCTTGGATCGGTCACCAATGCCACTTCCACAGACAGGGCAAAATTAGCTCATGTGCTGCCTGCCAAATTGGCTGAAATGAACCATGCGTAGATTTTGATCTAACTTGAATGGTTACAGTTGTATCTCACCAAGGTAACCACTGCAGAGAAGTTACATGTGTCCCTCTTGAGTCATGCCAAAGGAAAAGGTTCATAAATCTACTGAAAGAGTAAACCGAACACTGCTATCTGCGATTAAGAACCAGCCTTGCACATTAGACCAGAAATAATCATTGCAAGAAAGTGGATGCCAAGTTATGTGGAAAGCCCTCATGGTAGAGATACGTTTTCTTTTGGAATGGTTATAATGTTTGCTTGTAGGCCTATTAGATACAGAAACTTTTTATACAGGACAGGCACTGGCAGCTAGCTAGATGTTATTCCTTGCCTTTGAATATATTAAAATCCCTTCCTCCAAGCAGCACTGATCAATGGTGAGGTCCCAGTTGTGACAGGTGGCACTGGTCCCACCCCATTCTGTCTGGTACCTGACCTTTCACCTTGTCTTTCTATCTACTTGAAAAAGATCACCTGTTCAACACACTAGGTGATGTTACTGAAAATTATCGAAGAAAAGTTGACACTGGGATGCACTTTACAGATGCATTACCTTCCTGGTATAGTGTAGTGTGGTGCTTGTAAGAATCCTTGCAAGATATTTATACAGTAGTTGTAGATTTCCTTCTACAATTCTGGTATGTTCACATTTCATTGCCATACATCTTCATGCCATCCATTTTGTGCTTGCTTTTGCAACCTTAGGGTGTCTATTTCAGTGATCCAAGACAGCCGATAATGAGAGCGATGCCACCATATATAACTGACTAAAGAGAATAGATCGCATACTATAATTCACTGTGGTCTGGAAATGTACTTCCTAGTGTGCAACGAGACGTGAAAGTGGCCAGACGATAAAAATAAGCTTCCATGCGTATCTTATGATGGTGGATAAATGTTTCTGATGTTACAAATACCATCCAAGCTTTGTACATGCACTTGGTAATGACCTCTCTCAGCATGTGCAACTACAACATTAGCTTTCACTAGCTAAGGCCCGATCTAGACACATTTTTTCCCGATATAGCCGCATCCGCCGATATCGGCGGGGCCGATATCGGGGCGCATCTAAACACATTTTGCAAATGGTAGCGCGGGATATCCGCTCGTAGCGCGGAACACCCGCGGCGCGGAACATTCGTGACCCCTTTTGACCTCTGGTGACACATCCCGCGGATTTCAAAATGGCGGGAATGCCGGTAGCTTTTCCACTCGTTATCAATCAGGTAATGTTCTTTCTGTATCTCATGCGCGTGATCTTAAACATGAGACGCCATGCAAGGGTAGGGCGCAGGAGGCGATTGAGATACAGGGAGAGACGACAGCGGCCGGCTAGAGTGAACGCAGCGTTCTTTCTCGCTGCCCTGATTGTGGCGGAGGGTGGAGAGCCTGTACACCGGGGTGTACCAAGGAATCCCGCGTCCTTTTGGGATCTCCTCCTCCGACCATACACTTATAAGAAAGGCGGTTTCTGTATGGCTCCATGTGCAACGCGCTAATATGCCGCTGTTCCCGCCTTATATGCTAATGAGCCCGCGTTAACCTGTAGTTATATGCTAATGAGCTTCGCGAATTCGCGGAGCATCTACACGCCCGCCGAACATGTCGGGAACCCCTGCTGAGGTATCGGTAAGGTATCGTTAGATGGCTTACGAATGGTCCGGACCATTCGGGAGAAATTTTCCCGATATAGTAATGGCGATATAGTAGTTGCATCTAGACGCTGAAAAAAAGCTGTCGGCGAGAGGTAGTAGGCTCGCCGATATCGGGAAAAACTGTGTGTAGATCGCGCCTAAGTAACCAGTTATGGTGTCTACAACAAAGAGGCTGAAACCTATTTTTATAGAATTCTATTGCATTGGTATGTAGGAGCTGAGACAACATTTAGTTTTCTGTCATAGTGTACAAGCGGAAATGTTTGTGTTTTCTACTTTGAACTTGAAACCACCGCGAAACTTTTTAATCTCTCTTCTGCCAGCCTACCCCCTCATTCCAACTGTGAACTTAGAACCACTACATACCATCGTTTTCTTCATACTGCAAATCGAAATACCCATAAACTTTTCCCCCTGAAGTCTATCAATAATCATTATGACCTTGGAATAAATGACAATACTCGAAAAGGTACCAAAAGAAGCCCCTGTTCCATGCATGTCACCCAAAGTCCAGATCAGGTCAATGTTAAGGTCAACATGTGTGGTTAGATCAGCCCTGACAGATACACATAGATAATCCCCTCTGGGACTTCTAGGTCATTACCCCCATACCACACTCTGGGAAAGTACAGAAACTACCTTACACATACAAGGAGAAACACAACAGACATACCACAAGATTTAGCACTGTTTATGCCTTCCATAAACATTGGACAAACCATGAGGCTTTCAGCCCATAAGGTCAAGGTATTGACATCCAAGTTCACAGTAGCACAAAGACAATATAGAACAATCCAGACTTTGTCCGTACTTCTTTGCGTACTCAAGTCTTGATAATATCAATGAATGTACAAACAAATGCTCCTTTTCACTGTTTCATTGCATGATACTAAAAGCAAATGCTGGCATGCAATAAAGAAGGCCAGTTATACTTGTTGACCAATGTAGCACAAAAGTAGCACAGAATTTATAAAAGTTAGTTTAACCTGATTATTGGTGACATGTTGTGGAATATCATACATATAAGTATCTGACACAAAATAAAGCATGCTTACAAATGTCCAGAATTATTGAGCTTTAGCTGGACATACTGGGCATGGCAGGGACATGTGTGAAACAAATTCAAGAGACATAAATATTTGCTGGACCACTGGGAGTTTGACCCCAGGTCAGTGGCACACATGTACCAAGCATCTCTGTCCAAATAGAGAAGGGCAGCCACAAATGCAGGGGGGTCACAGGGTTCCACCCTATGGGAACAATTTTGCAGAAAGGCATTGGGTTGATTTCTCTTCTCTGATTTTCAGACTTTTTAAAGCGACCAGCATTAGAGAACATGAAAACCTAGGTTTGGGATGAAAACTAAAATTTGACAGCATTCACTCTCTGTGTGTAACAAGGTACAGATTTTCCACTCATGTTGTTCTTCCAGTAAATCTTTAGTCTTTATTTATCAGAGAACCAACAAATGTGATTGGTATGGCCAGAACAGAAACAATGTTTCAAAATGGCTGAACATAGTGATTTCTGCAGGAATAAATGTCACATCAATTTCTCTTGGGTACACTTCACATGTAGGCTGTCCACATGTTGCAAATACCGAGGAGATGCCTGGAGTGTGGATACATACTTCTGTTGGACACAGTACCATTTTTTTCGGACTCAGTTGTGACATTCTCGGATGTCACATATGGAGAGCATCCTAATGTTTCTTCTCGTAACGAGGCTTACTGTCCAAATACATATCCGTACCCCTGACTGGTGGAAAAATACTTTCCTTGGAAACTGTACCAGTTTTTTTTTTTTAGTTAGCTGCGACATTCTCAAATGTACATGTACTCCATCCCTGTTATGTACAGAGAGCATCCCCGTGTTTCTTCTTGAAACAAGTACTACTGTCCAAATATATCCTGACCCCTGACTTAACATGTATGGTAATGGAGTCACTGAGTAGAGGTCAATGTACGCATCCAATAGGGAGAGATTCACACACTGACAGACAGTATAACCTACATAAGGACATCTAACTTTAGCTCTTCATCCAGAGTCTTTAAACTTATCTACATGCGACTTTTCGGTAGATATAAAAGATTAGTTCTCCCTCTCAGGGCATATACCAAGCAATCCTTTTTCTCCTTTAGTTTTAGAAGGGATCATAAGAACAGCCTGGTTATTTATCTAACTTCTAATGAAGGTTAGGTGCAGGTTAGGGTGCCAGGAGTACAAGCAGATGTTGCCTTCTGTTTAATGCTCTCTGAGCTAAGATTGCCTTTTTGCACTACCTGTTAAGCAAAAACAAACCAATCATATCTGTTTTGCCTCCAACACTCTTATTTTCCAAGTAACCAATACAAAGTTTGGACATCCATTACTAGCTCAAGTGCTTAACATTTTACGACGAGATTCTCGGTTACACTCAATTCAGCTTCTTTAGTGGACATACGTGTATCAGTCGGATCTTTTACAAGTCGCAGGGTATAATTTTACATTCTCAACGTGTCAATATCAGAAAAGCTACAGAGGTACATGCTTACATAGTAATCCAGTACTGAGAATCACATTCTTACCAATACAAGATACCTGCAATGTGTGGCCATTTTCTTTCCACCTGTACAAAATGCTGAGAAGTTCAGCAGTAGTCCCACTGGTATGGTAAATACAGTGATGGTTTACACAGAGGAGTTGGCAGGAGCTTACCAAATGAAACATGATGACAATGTCAGACAGGAGCACTTGAACTTTGCACTCCAAGTATGTATTGTGAAATTCCTGCGCACCATGCCGATGGCAACTGATATTCACAATGTAGGGAATGGTGCAAAAACCTCACAGATTACACTGGGTTGTTGTAAGGGCATGTTCACATCCACCCATCATATTTGAAAGATTATGTTTTAGAAGACAATCATGTCAAAGTACATCTAGACCTCTACCCAAACCTCCTACCTGTGTATCCCCTGTCATTATAAACCCAGTATTGCCATGGCTGCTCTATAATCAATCCTTGAGTTAGACACTTTCTTGGACTCTTCCTTCAATCACTGTGTTTCACTTCTTGAAATACCAGTCTCCACAGCATTTGAACTTGCTCGTTTTATATACTTATCTACCTTTTGTGATATGTATGGCCAGAACTGCCGCCGAAGACCACTCAGGGACCAATATGTGCTGGTCTATGAGGACAGGTGGTCACTGTATCAGTAAACATGATTCTAAATGGTTGAGTCAATGGGAAAAGTTATCAAAGAGACCACCGAAAAGTGGCCATGGCTAGGTGGTCCTTATGTAGAGGTGGTCACTTGTACAGATCTAATTTTAAATTGCATCATATATCAACAGCTCAATGCTAAATCTTACTTCATCACACCAGCTGTACTTTATCCAGGCCAAACCTGCTAAACTATAATGCCCCGGCTATCGCTATAATAACAGCCTGTAACACTTCAGATGGAGAAAAAATTATTGATCTGTAACCTTTACAACCAATACGCATTCCCTGAATTCCTGTAAGTGGTCAGAGAGATACGGGCATCATCAATCAGGAGGACAATTTCATTGAAAATCTAAATGGAAGCTAAAAATGTAAATGTTACATTCATTTTCTAATTTCTTATTTGAACTTTGCTTTCCTCTGAATGCCAAAGTTTCAGATGACTCGTGTTGCTCTTTCTAATTCTAACTTGTCAGTCACTTGGTCAAAGCTTGAATATACTTCAATATTTTACGGTTACCATAACATCTGTGAGCCAAACAAAAATAAACAAAAAGACATTTAATTCAAGTTCACATACAACATGACAACAGGTGTAATGGTGTCAAACTAGTGTGGAACTTGTGGTGTGGGTGTACCAGTTAGCAAGATATTTCAGCATAATATGAACATTTAAGAAAAGAAGTGTTAATTATCAGCTTAGGCATTATGTGAGACAGGATTATACCTTCTAGACTAGAGGCAGCCAGGAAAGTCAAAAGTCTGTCTTTTGTCTCCTCCCCTTATCCACTTTTGGAAGAGCCCTTACACATTCCAGCACATGGAGAGGTAGTTTACAGGTTCTTGTCTGTCTACAGTACAGCCCCCACCTCCATGCTATCATTCGTCTGATCTCCCTGTCTCTACTGCAACTAAAAATGTAGTGTTACCATGTCTACAGCAAACCTACAAATGTAAAAAGACAGCTACATATGTGAAATATGTACTAGTGCCTTGGCCAGGTTTTGGGTCCCTATCCCATACAGGCCATAGTGAGAAACTACTGTAGCTATAGTCACTTTCTTCACAAGGAATCCCAGAAATTCCTTCAAGCCAAACAAAGCAAAAGGTCTATGTGATTTCTCCAAAAAAACATGTCTTTTGAAGGCATTGATTTCTTGTCCTTTAACCTATACAAGCCCCTTACAAACAGGTGGTGATTAATATGTACATAGGATACAGTATGGGAAAGGTGCCAGTGACGCAGAGCAACTCAAAGGATAACCTTTTCCTGAATTCCGTGAAAGTAAGAGCTAACACTGACTGAATGCAGATGTGCTTGTGGTTATAGCCTATACACAATGAAGTGTTTCTTTGTACTAGTTTCTTCCTAAATATACAAGAAGGGTGAGAACTTTGTTAAAATGGCAGGTGTAAGAATTGCACTTTGAGTTTGAATATTCCAATCCTTTAAAGCAAGGTTCATCTAGATACTTTGAAGTTCCAATCTGCAAATTTATCTATAACACAGAAATTTGTTTCTAAGACCCCGTTCACATGGGAAAAAAGCAAGTGAGTTAAACGAGGAATCCGATTAAAATGACCAATCCAAAGCCATGTGAACAGAACTAATCCGATTGGATTGCCCATTTTGGATTGGATTGACTTGGATTGCAATCCACCTCGCGAGGTGGATTCAGCGCGCGCAATCCGATTGCCGCGCAATCCGATTGACCACAATCGGCCATGTGAACACATTTGGATTGGATTCGGGCTTGTTTCGTGGTTTTGACTTCATACATCCGGGTACAGTGGACCTTAGACATACAACCATACCTACAACATGGCAAAAAAAGGATGATACACGGATTAGTAAAGAAGTTTATGGGAAAGTTTGCTTGCAAAATCATCTTACCGCTATGGTTAACAACCGGACGCCGCAAGGTTCGCCGGAACATGTGCACCGGTTCTTTCCAAAAATCGGCAGTGTGGCAGAAGACCAACTGGTAATATTCTGAATAGG